>NW_028227262.1:49232500-49470000 GCF_978045245.1 Mus caroli
TAAACGTGTGCGGAAGTTGTTGGGCGCTCACAGGCTTCCCCTCAGCTTCAGCACCACGAAGTCTAGGGCTTGTTCAGTGCCAGCCTCGCTTCAGGTTCAGTGACCCTGTCTCAGGGGACAGAGGCAGGGACTGCTAAATATCCTACTTTAGCCTTTACATGCCTTCATGTGTTTGTGTGTGTGTGCATTGGTACACATAGCAGACACACACACAAAGATGTGGGATGCAGTGCATTTTGAAACCGAAGCTTACTCTGCGCATGAAGCCCACAGCAGAAAGGAGAACGGCTTCTTCCAAATTCCCCCCTGCCCCCTGTATTTCTCATTTTCTAGCCAAGATTCTGGCCATGGAATGACTCAGTGTGGAATGCCTTTCTGTCTATTGGCAGCCCCTTGGAGCAGCAGGGCCTGAATGTCTGGCCCTCAGGAACATAAATGTAATAGGAATATTAGCCCAACCCAAGAGAGAACAGGTGTTCGAGGGAACCTGATGTGAGACCTTTGTGGTGGTGGGAAGGCTGAGCACTGTGTGTGACATTCATGCCCCATGTCCATAGGCAATAGGGACTTCAGCTGTTTGGATAGCGCTGCAGCATAGACAGCCGAGACTCGTTCCAGGAATGTGTGGGATTTCATACTATTTTTAACATCAGGTGCGCTTGGGTATTAATAAGGGAACTTTTCTCTATATATTTCTGAAAGTTCCAGACTAGGTTATATAACTGTGAGTGACATGCCACTTGTGGTTTCTCTGCACCTACTCAGAGAGGATGGGAAACTGAGGGGCAGCGTGCCTTGAGTTAATTTTTTTTTTTTTTTTTTTTTTTTTTTTTTGGTTTTTCGAGACAGGGTTTCTCTGTATAGCTCTGGCTGTCCTGGAACTCACTTTGTAGACCAGGCTGGCCTCGAACTCAGAAATCCGCCTGCCTCTGCCTCCCGAGTGCTGGGATTAAAGGCGTGCGCCACCACGCCCGGCTTGAGTTAATTTTTAAACAATGCAGATGCAGTGGTTTACCTGGTCCCTGGACAATCTGTGTCTAACCTACCCAATAGCAGGAGTTGACATACTGGGGTAATTGTGACAGGCCAAGGGTTATAATACTTGTGGTAGAGATCTTCCTCTAATAGTCCCCTGAATAGTTTCATAGTAGCTGAAGGAAGCCTAAGCTTGGGACGCTGTTTCTCTTCTCTCACTCTGTAAGGCCTCAATGTAGGATTTTTAAGGGGTCGGGGGGAAAGGGAAGTCAGATATTTATCAGAACAGTTATAGATAGGTATTGGTAGACAGCAGGTTTGTGGAGGCTCTGAGGAGAGTTCAGACCTACTGGGTGGTGTGGGGGTTCCCTCTTGTAGACTTGGGAAGGTAACTGCAATTTCTCTTCAGCAGTGGGAATTGCATCCAGTTATGAGGTTGGAGAGAGAATGGTTCTGTCAGGGAGCATGGTACAGGATCTTCAGTCCAGAGGTCACGTCCTCCAAGTACTGGGGGCCACACTTCTCAGTGACCTCCATGTACTTGGGGGGGGCACACTTCTCAATGCTTTTGGCCTGAGACCTGCCCAGGGACAGTGTTAAATTTATATTGTCAGGTCCACAGGTTCTCTCAAGGGAACATGATCACTGAACCAGGCTGGACAGCTTCAGATCTCCCTAACAGTGTTAAGCCTGGCTAACACACTGATCTTTCTAAAGTCTCAGTTTTCTCATCTGGCAAGTGGGGGCAAGGTTGTGAAAAGTCTGTAGCAGAGTTATGACCTTATGACCAGGAATGTGTTTTGACCTCGTGAGACGTTTGCAGATTTTCTTTTAATGATCAGGATCATTGCAGGTGAAAGGGTCAAAGCTCCAGGTTGTACTATTTGATAGATAAAATTCCTATCTTCTGTAGCCTCAGAAGGTACTTTTGTGTATGTGTGTGTGTGTGTGTGATTTAAAAAAAAATTATTTTGAATTGGTGTTAGAATTTTTACATAGATCTTTGAAGAAAGCGTTCTGTCATAAAAGCCCGTGTGAGTTGACATGTGTAAATATGCAGGTAGACAGTTTGAAGAAACGTGTATTATTTACTGATCAATGCGGTGTCTCCTCTGGGCCATTACTCTCAGTCATTTCCTGTCAATCTCTCGGCGCTGTAATAATCAGTCTATGGATATGCATATTAAGATATAAGGAAGTTATTGTGCATGGGTGTCGGCAGCTTTTTAATTAATAATGTTGCCGCTTTAAAAAGGTGTCAGGCTAGCTTATTTGTAGGGTGGTTAATAAATAGTCTACCGAATTGCATGGGAAAGTAAGAAGGCCGGTGCTCGGGCTGGTGGAAAGTGAGCATGGGTAGCTCGGAGTGACACTGGTGTGTGTGCACCACCGTGAGCCTGCTCAGTGGGTGAGGTGCTTGCTGTGAAAACCGGGTTGACGATCTGAACTCGGACCCCCAGAAGCCAGGTGAAAGTCAGACACATCAGTGCATGTTTGTAATCCCTGCACTTCTGTGGGAAGATGGGAGGCTGAGACAGGAGAATCCAGACGCTCACAGCCTGTTGTACAGGGCAGCAAACAAGAGACCCTGTCTTAGATAGGATGGGGCAGAGGACCCGAGGATGTCCTCTGACTTCGGCACTGTGAATGAAAATCAGGTGTGTTATGTGGATGAAGGCAACTCTGGCTTCTCTGTCTCTGTCCTTTTCTAGAAACAACAAAGGCATGATTGATTTAGGTTTATGAGCTGCCTGGGTGATTACAGCTGTTCCCCTCTGGCACCATGGAGCAGTGCTGCAAGGGCCATATGCAAATGAGCGGGTGTGGCTGAGTTCCAAAGTCAGACTTATTTATAGACATGGGAATAGGAATGTCAGGCCTTTTCCCCATGTCATAAAGGAGTAATACTGTTTTCATTTCATCCTCATCCATTTAAGAATAAAGCTGCATGTAGCTCATTGGTAGCAAGTTGGATTTGGCCTGGAGTATGGCTTTTGCCAAGACCTCATCCAAGAGGTCAGAGAGTACCCAGGAATCATAAGATTCTGTTATTTGTACCAATAAAATTACTGTGTATACCTGTGTGTGTGTGTAGGGTGCCTGCACACACACGTGCTGGGTGTTATGTGTGTAGGGTGGATGCAGGTGCCACATTGCCCATGCCTTGAAGGTCTAAGGTCAGCTAGCAGGAGTCATTTCTCTCCTACCACAGGGGTCCTCAGGATTGAACTTGGATTGGTAGGCTTGGGAACAAGCACCCTTACCTACTGAGTCATCTTTCCAACCCCCTTTTAAAAACGTGTTCTGTGTTTGCATGTGGACCTGTGCATGTATGTACACCAGTGGAACACAGAAGACTACCCTTGGTGGCATCCTCAGGTTTGCCATCTATCTCCTACAAGACAGGGTCTCTCATTGGTCCAGATCAGCCAAGTAGGCTAGACTGGCCAACCAGGGAGCAGCAAGGAGCTGCTTCCTCTCTCCCTCTCCAGCGCACAGCACCACACTTAGCAGCTTTGCATGGGTTTTCAATGGGAGAAACATATTGCAAATACTTTTCATTTTGAGGTAAGCTGTCCTGTATAGGTATTGATTAATTTAGAGTGACATTTTATGAGCCTCTCCTCCTTTTTTGAGGTAGAAGCAAGGCTGGGAATGGCTAACCCAGTGAAAGAGAAGCCATGGAAGGAGCAGGACATTAAAAACCCGTTGTGTGATCTGTCTCTATTCCCTTCACAGCCAGAATGTTCTAGAAGCCATTGCATACCACACCAGGAGAGTTTACGTTTCCTAGTAGATGCAAATGGAAGTTTTAAAAAAGAGAGACTTACATATTATTTTAATACATTCAGTGTATATTAAATCTGTGGCAAAAATAGAATTAGCACATCATCTCATTTCTTAGATAATATTGCTTAAATGCAATGTTTAATAAAAGTTTTAGAGGTTTTAAGAAAACAGAATTATTGTTCAAGTGGTAGGTACTTGGCTGTAGCAGAATTGTTATGGTGATTATGAATAGGAAATTTTCTTTTAAATGACCATTAACATCTATTTTCAGGGAGCTAGAGAGGTGGTTCAATGGTTTAGCAAACTTACTAATCTTGCAAAAGACCTAGGTTTGGTTCCTAACATTTGCATGGTGACTTACAACCACCTGTGACGCCAGTTCCTCTTCTAGCCTCTACAGGTTTATATAGGTATGTAGTGCACATCACACACACACACATACACACAAATACACACACAAGTCAATAAATGCATATATAATTAAAGCTTAAGAATATATTCTGAATATAATATATTCTTAAGAATATAATCTGATCTGATTAAAGTAGTTCCAAGGAGAGTGGTTCCTTATCAGGTGAAAAAAATTATATAGCATAAGAATGATCAGAAGAGACTGGAATTCTGGGTAGATGTTGGCTTGGGTAGAGGCTATATATCTTAGAGGTAGAATTTGTCTCATGTTGTGAGGCCCTGGAGTTACACATCCAACTTTGTTGGGTATCTCAGTGTTTCCTCTAAACTGCTGGCAAGTCCAGGTAGGGGGGATTGGAATGGGGAAGAAGAGTTTGTAGACATTTTTCATCGTCAATTCCAAGGGTAGAGCTATGAATGAGAGGAAACGTTCAAAGACAACTTCGTGTGGCACAGTTCTCCCAACATCCCATTCTTAAGGGGCGATGGAAGCCTAACAGAGAAAGATAAATGGAGAAACTCAGAGAGTAGTTGAGAAGACTGTTCCTCATCTGTGTCAGGGTAAAACTGGATTGGATATGCAAGAGAAAGTTTCTGATTGTCAGCCATCCAGGATTTGTAAACCAGGGTATTGTTAATGCAGTCGGAGAACAAACATCCTGAGATGAGATGAGCCTCTCTGAGACTAACTCTGGGTTTTCACACAGGCCTTCATTGTAATGAAAAAGGTTAGGGAGTGGGAGAGAGAACCCTCAAAGGTAGTTGTGTGCTGACAGCCCTTCAGATTACTTACCTTCTCTTTGTTAAACACAAATGTATGCCAGGATCTAGGGCCAAGATGTGGAACCTTTAATAGGAAATAGCCAAGTGCAGTGGTTGCTGACGCAGGCTGTTAATCTGAAAGCTGGTCTTTGAGTCCTATCACCTTTGGTAAATCACATCTCTCTGTACTTCAACTTACTTTTAAAAGAGAAGTTTTAGGTGATTTTGGAATTAAAAGTGTGAATGGACAGAAATCACAGAATTGGCAGAGACTGTATTCTCAGTAAATAGCAAGCAGCTCAGGACTGGCCCTAAAGCCTGGCAGCTTGATCTAAACTGTAGGAAAGTGATTTGTAGTCAGTATGGTAGACTATTTCATTCTCCCCTCCAGGGTGTTCAGGATGTGAGAGTGTGTGTCTGTGTCTGCCTGCTGGTCTGCCTGCCTCTGTCTACATCAGGTGATTGTCACAGCATTCATAGCACATCCAAAGACCCTTGTAATTCTACATTCAGTGTGAGGATGAATCTCAAGGCTTCTCTCTACCCGGTGTGAATTTTATGCTTCAATCTTGTGTGGACCTCAGTGTATTTGAATAACTGTAGGTATGGTGTACTTGAATTTTCTTTTTAAGACTTCATTATTTGGTATGTTTGTGTGTGTGTGTGTGTGTGTGTGTGTGTGTGTGTGTGTTTGTGTGAGTGCGCGCCTGTGCACATGTGCTTTTGACCATGGAGGCCAGAAAGAAATTAAATTCCCTAGATCTTGAGTTATGGGTGGTTGTAGGCAATCCAACATGGGTGCTGGGAACTAAACCAGTACTTGAAGAGTAGCGAGAATTCCTAACTGCTGAGCCAGCTCTCCAGCCCTTGAATCTTGGAGATAGGTTATAGATGTACATCTTTGGCTGAGCCTTAAAGCTAGGAAGTTCTTTTAAAAGCTAGGCTCCAATCTGCCACCGGTAAGCCTCCTACTAATTCATTGTGTTGCGTTCCTACAGATGCTATCTCCTATACATGATAACCAGTTAGCATAGTAAGGTCCTTCTCGGATCTTCTGCAGACTGACTGTACTTTGCCTGCTGTTTCTGTCCTGTGTAGGTTTTTGTGTCCAATGACCACCTTGATTGCCTCTCAGGGCACCAGCAGATTTGTGTGTGTATCATTATTGATCTGTAATTCACTTAAAGGTGCCTTTTTCTGGCAAAACCATCTTCTGCATTTGGAAGTGAAATGTTTTGACTATCCTTAACCCACTTCCTAAATTTCAAATCTGGGAAGCTGGCATCTAGAGAGTCTGCTGCTAGAAAGTTGTAAATTCCCTTTGCTGGAATAGGCTTGTCTTTGTTTGAAGGCAGGCACCTGTGAGGCAGTCTTAGCGATAACCATGGATCTGTTCCCTAAGGTAAAGGTTGAGTGAGTACCAGTCAGTGTTCTGTCCTTTCTTCCCAGTCAGTTCCTTCATCGTCATGACAGGAAGTCTGTGAGTATTTGCTTCTTGTTTCAAGATGTCAAAAGCAATGCCGCTTGGGTTGAGTTGGAGACTTGGCTTAGACAAGTTCAACTGCAGAATTTGATTTTACTTGATTTTTTTTTCCTTCCTTCCTTCCTTCCTTCCTTCCTTCCTTCCTTCCCTCCCTCCCTCCCTCCCTCCCTCCCTCCCTCCCTCCCTCCCTGCCTCCCCCCTTCCTCCCTCCCTTTCTTTGTAAATGTGACAAGAACTATTTATCATATATACTTAAATTGTATAATTTCTTCATTCAGCCTAAAAACATGATGCCATTTGTGATAGCTTTTGCTTTTCCCTTTGTTTTAATGCCTGAAAATTGTACTTGTAATACAAAATAACCTCCTGTTGGGCACAGCTGATTTTTATTCTTTGAAACGGTTTGAAACTATTGTTTGGAAGTTTCTGTCGTCCTCAGCCTCCTCTCCCTGACACCAGGAATGGGTGCTTCATTTTCTTCCAGCTTCTTCCCTGTGACTTGCCTTCCCCCTCCATCCAGCATGCGTCCCAGAGAGGAAGCCAATCACAGTGATAGTGGCAGTAGGAAGATTTCAGAGTACATTCTTGGGCAAGTACAGTATCTTGAGGGATGGCTGGGTGCCTTCTATGATTCTTAACACATTTCCTGAACATGGAGCCTCACCATGGCAACAGCCATGTCACATGACACCCCAGTGACACATGTGAGGTGCTGTCACAGCTCATCCCAGGTTGAACGCCTGTGACTCATTGTTTCCACTGACACAGTGACTACTGTAACTTGCAGTTGGAAGGTTCTGGGCTTTTCAGTGCCATTTCTGAACACTGACGCCCATGGCGCATGGAGGGCTCGAGGGAGGGAAGCGTAAATAAATAAGAGTGTGCTGTAAACATTGCCTTCATTAGCTTTGCAGAGAACTACTTGTTCATCAGTCACCCTTCTTGCCACTCACATCCTTTCTCTCCTTTGAAAAGCATATTTTGTTGCTAACACCTTGGAAGCTTGAAAATGATTTTTATTTTTAATCCAAGCTATATCCATGTCTACTTGGCACACGTAACAGGAGAGAGTTCACGGTGGCCCCTTTTAGTATTTATTTATATTCTTCACATGTAGCAGATTTACTGATGAAGGCATGATTCTGGGAATATTATTTTTCTCATTGTGAAATATATAGGATCCATAAATCAGAGACAGGGTGTAGTATGCGACTATTGCTCATATAGGGGCCTGAAGGTTCTATTATATCAAAGGACTGTTTTAGAGGTCCAAGATGGATAGTATTTTAACATATTTTAATTTCTGAGTGATTCAGTGAGTGATTAAAAAAGTCGATGTGGAATCTGGAAGACATTAAAGAGATGTCAAGGACAGACGGGTTTTGATTTGTAGCCTAATGAAATGTTTTCCCAACTTTTAAAGATTTTTCTTTTCCTTTTTAGTAGAACTTTAATCATTTGCTTGTGTTTCTGGCATGGCGAGGTTATTCCTGTTTCTGTGCAGTGATGGATCCAAAGTGAAAATGGGATAATTTTTAATTAGCAAAATTATAAATCCATTTGCAGCCAAATGTTTCTTGTCTTGTATAAACTGTGATGTTTCACAGTTCCCCTTAATCATTTTGGAAAGTTAATTCGGGAGATCTGCTTCAGTTGGTGCTGTTATATATGGATAGAGATTCTCGGTATTAGAAATTACCTTGCAATTCTCTTCTCCCTTGCGTGGTCTGAATAAGCCTTGTTTCAGTGGGGTGTTAGCAGTTGAGGCTTTGTGGTTACGTGTGGTGATACAGTCATCAATCCTGTGTTGCGCATGCAGTGCTGTGAAGCATAGGAGAGAGGTATTTTCTTGGATGTCAGGAGCGTTTTGTGATGGGGTTTGGTTGTACAGGTTCAGAACTGCTTTTGTTGAGGTTGCCTACATGTTTATCTGAGTCAAAAATGTCATGCATTTGCTTTATATTCTACCTATACGAATATCAACAGCTCTTGATGGTGTGTTTTATTAGGGAGAAGAGACTTGTGAGCCAAGGCATGGCAGCCTGCTCACACAGTTCCCCAGACTTCTTACTTTACTGTACATCTGAATATGAGAGCTTTGCATTCTCTCAGTACTCCACAGACCAGTACTTGGAAAGGAACAACTTCTATAGAAATGAGAAGGGATTTAAGTGTTCAGAACTTGAGAGTCTGCCTAGACTGCGGACCTTTCCAGCCCTTCGAACCTTGAATCTCACTGGGAGCGGCAGAATTTTATAATGTTTCTCTTGGATCCTCGGGGTATATGTGGGGAGGACCAGGTCCTGCCCTCCTTGTTACACCATTGCTGTAGAATGGCGATGGTGTAAACTTGCTAGGGCCGTGGTTCTCAACCTACAAGTCTGGCGGGTCAAATGCCCCACTCGCCTGTGCTGTCTAAGACCTCAGAAAACACGGGCCTTAACATTATGATTCATAACAGTAGAAAATTACAATTAAAAAGGAAAAGTGAAAATAATTTTATGGGTGGTGACCACAACCTGAAGAACTGTCTTAAACGGTCAAGGCCTTAGGAAGGTTGAGAACCACTACCATAGAGGAAGCTGTGTCCGCCATAGTAGCTCAAGGTTATATACAAAAAGCCCTCATCTCTAGATGTGAGTCTTTGAAAATCACAGGTATCTCTTGCCAAGTTCAAGTGGAAAAAGGAGGTAAGTGTCAACAGATTTCCTTTAGATTGAATAATTTCATTATGAAGTTATTTCTTGAGGTGCTAGGCTCCTAGGGGGTGTCATAGCCTTAACTAACTATTGAACTGAGAACCAGAATAAGAAACAGGAACCTTCTAAAAACAGATACACAGAAAAGGCCTGATTAACCACTGACGGAATGCTAGTTTTGTGTTTAATTTAAGGAGACAGTTCCAGTTTCAGTAGTAAAAGCCTTGTGTGTCTTACAGGATTTCCTAGTCTCCTTGTCTGGATTTGATGGAGAAGTTGCCTGTAGAAGCGAAGATGGTAGATGGGATGGTTCAGTTGATGAATTGCTTGCTGTGTGAACAAGAGGACTTCAGTTTGATCCCCAGGACCCACTTAAAAAGCTGAATGGTGCTCCCTTAAAGTCTCAGCTCTGGGAGGCCAAGATAGGGGGGGGGGTCCATCACAGTTCCCAGCCAGCCAGCCTAGCCGACTTGGGGAGTTTCAGGCCAGTTTCAAAATCATAAATAGGTGAGCGGCATCTGAGGAGTTAATATTTGAGGTTGTCCTTTGTGCTCCATGTGTGTGAACGTACCTGTGCATGTATGCTGTGGTTCATAAACACGTGTATTCATTAACAGAGCCCTCCACCCCCTTAAATAGAGCCAACTCTGATGATATTGTTAATTCTCTGAAATAGAACCTGCTGGGATTTTTTTTCTAGGTATTTTCTTTGCTAAAGATGTCACAAAATGATCTGCTGCCAATGCGTTTTCCAATACCTCTTACAGACTAACTGGCTTCGGGGTGCTTGACGTGTGTGTGGCGGTGACAGTGAGGTGGCTAAGTGGGAGGGTACACCCTGGCTCAGCACACGATGCAGTGAGAAGATTTGGGGTGCGCTGTTAGGTGAGCTGCATCATCTGCAGTTTGACCTGTTGCCTTTTGTTATGTGTGGATGGCAGAAAATTTCAAATGGCATGCGTGGCTCGCCTTTGATTTTTGTTGTGTGGCTCCATTAAAGAACCTGTCACACTCATGGTTTAAAATCACAATTACTGTTCTTAAAGGGGCACAGTGTTTCCTAAACCAGCTAATTTTATCAGCCATAAATATAACAATTAAAAATATCCCCTTATTGATTATCATCTCATTGCAAGCAAATCAGTTTCAGTCATTTCCATTTCTTATAGGCTGTGATGTGACCTGTCTACTTAAACAGTCAGGTAGTTGATATTCATATAGTGATACAGAATTTTATTACACAATCTCATTTATCTATCTATCTATCTATCTATCTATCTATCTATCTATCTATCTATCTATCTTTAAAAAACTTCCCTCTTGTCTTAGTCAGGATTTTTATTCCTGCACAAACATCATGACCAAGATGCAAGTTGGGGAGGAAAGGATTTATTCAGCTTACACTTCCATACTGCTGTTCATCACCAAAGGAAGTCAGGACTGGAACTCAAGCAGGTCAGGAAACAGGAGCTGATACAGAGGCCATGGCGGGATGTTCCTTACTGGCTTGCTTCCATTGGCTTGCTCAGCCTGCTCTCTTATAGAACCCAAGACTACCAGCCCAGGGATGGCACCACCCTAATGGGCCCTCCACCCCTGATCATCAACCAAGAAAATGCCCCTCAGCTGGATCTCATGGAAGCATTTCTCCAAGGGAGGCTCCTTTCTTTGTGATAACTCCAGCTTGTATTGAGTTGACACCCAAAACTAGCCAGTACCCCTCTCACCATGCAAACCTGTGTATTTTATTTTTTTTATTTTTTTTTTAAGATTTATTTATTTATTATATGTAAGTACACTGTAGCTATACTTCAGACACTCCAGAAGAGGGCGCCAGATCTCGTTACGGATGGTTGTGAGCCACCATGTGGTTGCTGGGATTTGAACTCTGGACCTTCGGAAGAGCAGTCGGGTGCTCTTACCCACTGAGCCATCTCACCAGCCCCTGTGTATTTTAAATAGGGATGCATTCTCCACTGTTCTCTTTCTGAGTAATAAAGCTTTCTCCTAAAATGGGAAAATACATTCCAGTATCTCTCTATTTTTCTTGATGATTTTTGTTGGAAAGAAAGGATATAGCTTTTATAATTTATGTGATCCAGCTGATGCTGCCCATAAAATGCTCTGTGTGGGCATATCATATATGTGTACATATATACACCGAAGTGCATATACTATGTGTGGTTTTCTGGTCCTGGAGATCCACGGGGCCTCACACATGCTAGCTGGATGCTTCTCCACTAAACTTTAGTCCATATAGCTCTTTAGTGTAAGGTTTTAAACGTTTGTCATGACACTTCCTGAGTATATATGTTCCCCTTGGCTTAGGCTTTTAGATTGTTTCTTCTTTGTGTGTTAAGTGAAGATCAGAACTGTGAGCCTTTGAAGACTCTCCAGTAACATGTACTGAGCACCTTTATTTAGGTCTGGAGGCAAAAGACAGGGGTAGGGAGCAAGGCAACACCAGGGCGAGGAAGACTTTGCACTTGAGATTTATGAAGATACCTCACTCCACAGTTTACTCCTGACATCAAGTTGTGCATCTTTGGCTTATGCATTTCACCAACTTTCCTCTCTCTTTCTTTTACCATCTTGGTAACATACACCCCTGAAAGGTCTGGCAATACCCAGAGAGCAAGGCCTGAAGTCATTCTGTTAATTTAGGTGGAGAGCCACATTGGAATGAGCTCTGGGTTCACATTTTGACCCGTATCTTAACCATCTATCCTGGTTATACGTCATTTAGCTATTCTTTTTTCTTTTCTTTTCTTTCTTTTTTTTTCTTTTTTGAGGCAGCATCTATGTAGCACTGGGTGTCGTAGAACTTGCTCTGTAGACCAGGCTGGCCTTGAACTCACAGAGATCTGCCCCCCTCTACCTCCTGAGTGCTGGGATTGAGTACATGCACCACCACTGTCTTGTTGATTTTGCTATGCTTAACTCCTAGCATCCTGCTCTGAGAAAGAGAATTGAAAGGAAAATACCTGTCTTTATCACTCCTAGGACAAGCTGAGGGCGTGGATCTATGCGATTCCTGTGTGCTGTGCATTGTGCAGAAATAACGGTTGTGGAGGTAGCAGAGGCTGGCTAGGTTGTTATCAGTGGATGATGGATGATGTGGACTGGCTTTTTCTTGTGTCTTCCCACTTGGAGGGGAAACAGTCTACATTTCCATTTTCACATTCTCTTACACACTTATCTATGGGCTGGGATCGTTTTAATGAACAAAACACCTTGGTATGAGTCAAACAGTGAACTCGAATTTTGTCATTGTTTAATCTCCAAGGGAAACCCAGCTTGTTTCAGGGTTGCAATGCTGAGAGACATAGGAAGCAGTCTCCACTCAAGCTTAGCATCTTTTCTGTCTCTGGAACCATATGTGTTAAAGGGAAGCAGTTCTCATATGTTTAATATACTTTAAAACAGAGCATGCAGGGTGAGGGGCAATTGGCTAGGGGTGTTCTTCCCATGTGTGCAGAGTCCTTCCTCATCAACCAGGTTTTTTCTTTTCTTCTGCACTCACATGCTTGGGGGTCATGATTGTGTGTGAACAGCTTTATAGGCCGTGTTTTAAAAATCTGAGTTATGCTCAGTGAGTGGGCTCAACTAGTAAGGAGCTTACAGAACAATCATGTGATCTTCAGTTCATTACCCAGAACCACATTCAAAAGACAGGCATGGGGATGTTGAAGAGGCAGAGACAGTTGGATTTTTTTTTCCTGGATAACCAACCCAGTATTCTAGTTAGTGAAATTCCAGGTCATTGTGAGACTCAATCTCAAAAAAATGCTAGGCGGATAATGTCATGGTGAACAACACGGTTGACCTCTGGTTTCCACACACACTTGCACACATGAACACAAGTGTATGCACACATACACCCCCACATATTTTAAATCTTTATTTCCTGTTATGAATAATGTGCCACACTGAAATGGCAGAATTCAGGGAGTCCAGGGACAGTGATGCTGCACTGGTGAGCCCACAATCCCAACGTGATGGTTCATCCTCCACAAAATCAGCTTTCCCTACTCATGCCTCCTCCCCCGACAATAGTCTGGCTCTCGAGGCAATGAAGCACACAGCCTGTAATGAAAAACAATAAAAAGTGTGCGGTTGGGCACATGCTTTTCGAGACTCGGAACTTCATCATGAAGTATAAATGTAATTAACTTTTGTGCATTTTACCATTAGGCTCACTGTGGGGAAAGGGACAGGAAGACACCACTAATAGGGTTGTAGAGCAAATTCCCATAAATCTTTAAACTTGGGAGTCACCTGATGTTTGCTGCAGCCTTATCCCATGTACACTGAGCCACCAGAGTAGGTTTTTCTCTGATCACCGCCATGCTTCATAGAGCCACATCTCTGTGCTGTGTCCTTATGGGGTGGAGACTCAGGTAGCACAGGAGGAGGACATGCCGGATGCTCAGAAGTATGGATTGTTGGGGAGATATAATGATGTGGCCTTACATTAGATGCAGGAGGAAAACCTTTAAAATATGGCAGTGTTGTCACTGATAAACTTCATCTCTGCCCTTTACCAACATAACAGAAGGTTGCACACTCACTCTCCCAGCCCTGTTTCTTCACAGGAACCCTCTTTGGCCTGCAAATTTATAGTGAGTACATGGATTTTTTTTTTCCCCATAGCTACATACCATCTGGCGCACGGTCATAGTGAGTAAATAGTTGTTGAATTAGTGTTGTGTCTCATCAAGTATCACGATGATTGTATTAGTTTCTGTTCTACCACTGTGATGAGACACCATGACCAAGGCAACTTTATAAAAAAGAGTGCTTAATTGGGCCTATGGTTCTAGAGGGTTAGAGTCCACGACGGGAGAGTGAAGGTATGGTGGGAGCAACAGCATCTCAAACCTAAGAAGGAGAACCCTGGAGATAGTCTTTTGAAACAAACTCAAAGACTGCCCCTCGGTGACACACCTCCCCTAACAAGAACACACCCCCTAATACTTCCCACACAGCCAGCTGTACCAACTGATGACAAGGTAGTCACATGAAGAGGCTCTGGGGGCCATTCTCATCCAAAACCATCTCCGGGGTGTTCCTGGCAGCTGCAGTGACTGGAACAGGCTGGTATGGGGGTGTAAAGTCCTACTCCAAGACTCCTCTCAGTTCATCCTCGCCGCAGGTCTTCATGTCATCACGTCAGGTGCTCCTGGTGTAGTGGTAGGAAATTAAGGCTTAAGAATGTTAAGGGAAAAAATTGTGGCCAATGGTTGCCTCGTTCTTCTTGTCAGACACATGGCATTGAAGACCAGCTGATGCTGAGCCAGTGGGGCTTGTGACCTCTCTCTGGGATACTTTTCCCTAAGCTGTGTTTTCAGTAGTATTGCTTTCTGCAGTAATAGACGGGAAAGCCAGCCAGATGTAACTAATACTTAAGAGAAGAATTCATTGTAACAACAGTGGGAACACCATCCCATCTATTGTGAGTTACGCCGCATTATGAATGAGTTTGTTCAGTTACCTTTGCAACAACTCTACAAGGTAGAAGGTACTTTTATTCATTATGCTTTACAGGCAGGAAACAAACTCTGCATGGTGAGAGAGTCTAAATAACATTTAGCCAAGCCGCTCAGCTAGCACATGGGATGGACCCGAGTCACTGTATCATTTCTTTCAGGAAGATAACAGGCACCAAGGACTCAAAATACCCTTTACATCTTAGGAGCGTGGTTCATTGCTAAAAAACAGATAACAACAAAAACAAGAAAACCAACAATAAAACCCATGTAACCCTTTGAAATTAGGAATCAGTAGTGGGAGAGGCAAGGTTGATTGATTCTGAGTAGAGTTCACCAAGGTCTCTGTGGCTCAGTAGGACAATCCTGTGGCCGTTGCTTTGAATTTGAATATAGGTTCTCACAGAAGGCCTTACGAAATGTGTGGCTGGGGCTCACTGACACAGGTTATTGAGAAAGCTCTGTGCTAGGTCTGGTACTGAGCTGCTGAGTCCAAGGTTGTGAGCGCCCAGGCTTTCAGATGTAGCTTTTGCTACCTCTCCGCTTCCCCACCCTCCAAACCCAGCAAGAGAAATGGTTCCCTAATACGGTGACCAGAGCATGGCTAAGACCACAGAATCATCAGTCGCCATCCCCTGCATTTCAGTGTGTGTAGAGTCATGTGCTGGACACAATTGCCCTTCCTTGTCTTTCACTGGAACCCCAGGAATGACTCAAGTTTACTTCTTTCCTCAGTTAAAATGGAAACATTTGTGCAGTTGCTTCTTTGAGGAAAGACTGAATTTTGAGAAGGTGACTTTAGGAGGAGTTGGCTTCTGGGAAAGAGATTAAACTATAGACTGGCCCTCACTGAATGCTTTTTAAATAATGCTGACATACTTTGTTGATACTGGCTATTTTATTTGGTTGCTCTGTGTTCTGAAGTCTCCTCCTTTTTTTTTTTTTCCTCCTCCTTTGAAATCTGTTGGTTGCTATGGAAACAGTGTTGTTTTGGGTTTGGGTGGAGCTCTATCCACAAATGTGGGATAAAGTCATTTATGAAATGGGTTAATATTTATTCTGGCTGGGCATATATGGAACCTGATGTAATGGTAGTCATGATCACACATGCAGAATAAATTTACACTTTTATTGTTATTTTCTTAGTCTGTCTGAATGTGTGCCATTTAGCTTGGAACACTATCATTTCCTTTCTGATTTGGATATTGCCATTTAAAAACCAGCACCCACTGGCAGCCGCAGAGCAAAGTGGAGTTGCTCAGGATTGTCTGGGCTCCACAGGCCATAGACATCTGTAGGAACTAACTGCCATTCAGGAGCAGGGATCCTGGGATGTCTTTAGAGCATCCTGCAGGAGGACCTGCTCGGCAGCTTCATTCCATACCTTCTCTTGCTTTCAGATTTTCAGTCATGTGGCCTCACGGTCTGCTGCCACACCCCAGTTATACTTATGTTAGTAGAGAAGTACCATCCTGAAAAACCTCATGTGATTCAGGATCTTTTAGGAAGAAGACAGTGAATTACTAAGAGTCACTGACCTGTCCAGGGCCCGGATGGAGGATGAGAGGTCATCAAGGGAAGTAAGGGAGGATCGCTATAGAAAGGGTAAAGGGAGGGAGAAGGTCATACAGAGAGGAACATCAGGTAGGCGCATGCCGGGAACTTTTAACTAAGCCTTTCTCTACACGGGCTCTTTCATAAGGAGGCTGACTGGGGCTTTAAGACATGCCATTAACAAGGCAGCAAAGGACAACTGTGTGTCATGTCAGACTGTGGAGTCCCTTAAAGGTGAGGAGCATGGATCAGGTGTAGTGGAGCACGCCTGTGATTCCCACCACTCAGGAGGCTAAGGCAGGATGAACAAGAGTTGGAGGTCAGCTTGGAATCTGTAGAGAAACCCTATCTCACAACAGCAACGGAAACAAAACAGCAGCAACAACAACAAAAAGACAAGAAGAAAGTCGAAGCACGGTGTCCCAGTGTCCCAGTGCGAGGAAGAAGGCAGATGCCATCAAGGAGAAATGCAGCCCATGCTCTTTCAAGTGGCCATTTGGTCACTGTGGAGTTAGGCCTTTGGTGACCAGGCGGCAGATTGTCTCTGAAGTCGGACAATGGCTTAGGGCCTTCCACTGAGTTCCTCTTCTGACTCTTGAGTTCAGAGGACTTGTCTGGACAAGTAGTGCTAATTCTTCAAAACGTTAGGAGTGGGTGGTCTACCGTGTAATCCCAGCACTTGAGAGGCTGAGGCAGCAGCATTCCTGTGAGTTGTGGTGCAGCCTCGGTTACATTATGAATTCCAGGCCAGCCTGGCTGCAGTGAGACCCTGTCTCAAAATAAACAAACACATAGACAGTGACGGAAACCAAAACCAAGGAAGGAAAGGGAAGAAAAGGTAGGGGGTGCAGAAAAGAGAGGAATATCAGGGAAAAAAAATTGTTCCTCTGAGGCTCAATGTGTCAGTACCCTGTGGGTTGTCCTTGTGGACTATTAACCAGTGCTGTGTCTGATTAAGTCCACTTTAGAAGATTATGTCTAGCTCATAGATGGATGTGGAACATCTCAGGGTCCAAGCCTCTTAGAGCTGGCCAGTAGCTGTGGTTTTACCTGGAAGTCTGGCATAGCTGTGAATTCCTGGGTCCTCTGCCAGACCTATGGGGACTTGTGCTATGGGAGAGGTCCACATCTCATTGTTGTTCAATATAAGGATCCCTGGTCCCAGTTTCTCTTTTTTGACTCAGGCCATCACCATAAGGATGAAAGGTTTGGGGGCTATTTGGCATGCCATTCATTGTTACCTCGATAACCAATTAACCTGGCGTAAGACCACAGAATGTTTCTTAGCCATAGTTCAACCCCAGCTGTCTTAAAAAGGTAGCCTCTCCCTGTATTGGAAAAGGTGTTGGAACTTGGGATAAGACTTAGGAACAAGAATGAGGAGGCACAGTCCCCGAGACAGTGGCCCTTTGTCTCACAGGGTAATTAATCTATTCAGATAAGCTCAACAGTCATCTCTTCTTTAGGCGGAAGGGATTCTGTCTGTCCACCCATCCACTCACCTACCTTCTTATACCCACAAATCCATCTGTCTATCCATCTACCAGTTTTCTGTTGGTGTCTTACTATGTTGGTGGGATTGTGTGGAAGACAAAAGGAATCTGTACCTTCTCGACATTACTTACCTGTTCTCCCCTCCTCCTTAGTCTCTTTCCTCTCCCATTTCTTCTCTTGTCCTCTCCCCACCTCGGGTTTCCTACAAACTCACACCCAAACTCAAGTATCTACCCACTTAGTCCCTTAACATTTTTTTTTCATGTCTTTTCTTTCATGGGCATGCTAGCTCCCCTGTCCTTTAAACTCTGCTGCAGAATATAACATTGGGTTTTATCACTGCAGACGAGAGTTCATTCAATGGTGAAGGGAAACAAACCACGGGTCTAAGGGTGAGTGTCACTTGAAGAACACAGGTGTAGTTCCTTGCGCTGGGCCTTTGGATTTGATCCCATCAGGTGTGGCATGCTATATAAAGGAAAAGACAGACACAGGCCCCAAAGAAGCCATACCCTTCATGGTCATCTAGATGTTGCTATGCCTTTTACCTTTTTCTAGAAGGCTCCAGGGTGGGCTCCAGTCCCCACACTCCTGGATCCCTCCTTGTAGCTCTCTACTTCATAGTCTCCCTCCCTTTGCCACCTCAGCCCCTCAAGCTATTTTCTCAATGAGAGAGATGGGGGAAAATCCGCTGAAAACAATCCAATCCCAGTCAGACTCACATTGCATAATAAGCAGTTGTTTGGACATTGCTTGGACTGTCATTTTAGCGAGAATCTTCTGTTTGATTAAATAGCTTTTCTGTTATGTATTGAACAAAATGAAATGTATGTCATAACAGATATAACTCGATGATGACAACTTTTCCTGACTGTGAATTTCATTAAAGATATACATTTGTGTTGTATCCCTTTGAATGACAGAAGTTGACAAATAGCTGTGGAAAGTTGTTTGCTAGAGAAAACTTAGCTGCTCTCCTCACTTCAGATTTTGCCAATCCAAAGACAAAAGGAAGGGTAGGCCTGAGGACCTGGAGAGGCCCTGGCTTGGGGATCTGGAACAGAATGTGGCGTCAGAGGGTGTTGGGAAGGTCTGGGGCAGGCATGGCATGTGCTGGCATCTGTTTTCAACAGGTGGTGACACAAATGTCCTGCATTGTCAGCTTTACAAATGTTTGGTTTTACTGACAAGCACATCACTCTGGAGGATTAGAGGATGATAGATCCGTTCCTTCATCCAGGAACCCTCCTCCCCTCCTGGAGCACGGAGTGAGCATATGCCAGATTGTGGTTGCATCTAAGGAGGAGGAAGATGGGCAATGGGGCCTGTGTCAGGGACTCTTGCTTCGCTTCTGAGCTCAAGGTTTGGGCTTGGGATGTGTGGTTAAGGCTGTTCCTGAGCTGACCTATCTTAGCAAATTCCTTCTGGTACTTTAGTGTTGTCACTTCCTGACAGGAGGTGGGATTGGTATCTGCTTTGTGGCACTGATTCTGGGAGAGAATGGCAGTTCTAGTCAGCCCTTGTCCAAAGTACCAGTAATAAATAACATTGGGTCCACAGGCTAGAGTCTTATGAGGCAGGTACTATCGTCTTCATTGTACAGATGTGAAGACTAAGGTGCAGATGTGTAAACCATCTTGGGAAGTTACAGTTACCTTCCACAGACCTTGCTGAGTTCTAAGACCTTGCCTGGCACACCCGATGCCACTATTATAATGTCATTGAGGTATGTAGCTTTCCCCACAGAAGTAGCTGCTGAGCAGATGTTTGAGAGGCCGCTCACCTCTACTTATCCTGCTGGGGATGGGAGAATAGAAGGCAGACTGACTCCTGACTGTATGGGGAGAAGAGCCAGCCTGGTGGAGGGGTCTTAGCTTTGTTTGCTTGTTGAATTCCTAGCTTTCAGGAGCCAGGAGTTCCAGATTTAGGCAGATCCCAAAGACACCAGGTATTGAACAGTACTGGCTTGGCCTTTGCATCTCCACTGTATGTCCTGCTCCTGTCTTAAGGGTGGGTGGGTGAGCTTTTGTGTGTAAGGAGCCCTTTTGTGGGAGGCTGTGGATCTTAGCAGGTATCTGTGAGGAAGCCTAGCTGAGCATTCCCTGGGGATCTTACTTACTTTTTCTGCTTGTCCTCTACTTGCTTTTTGAAGTAAGGCTCCCCGCTTACAGATCCGCAGGCTGTGGACATCTATCTGTGGAAGCGTGTGCCTGATGCTGCTTAGGTACTGCTCTGGCTGGTTGCCTCTTTGGCAACTTGTGCCAGCTTGCCACCAACGGCATCTCATTTCTAAAGTACACACCTCTGTGGGAAGTGTTTTGAGTTCTAGACTTTTCCCAGGTGTAGAAGGCTTCGCTAGACAAAGCCTCAAAAAGATGGTTTGATGGGAGTTGTGTCCAGGGGTTGAGCCACAATAATGACAGTCACCCTGGCCTCTGCTTCTGGGCTTTTACACAGCCCTGCCTTTCATCTGGGGATCACAGAGTGTTTTACAGATAGTAATTGAAAGCATGGCACCCCCGCAAGGGAGAGTTATTAGGCCCATTTCCCATGAGCTCAGAGGAGCTCAAGGTCATGCCATAGAGGAAGCCTGGTCACGTGTGACTCCTGAAGATGGGGTGTGCTTCCATGTTATTCCTGAGGTGGGCCCTGAAATACCCTGAACCCCTAGTCAGGTGTTTGGTGATATTTTTTTCTCTGGTGAGTTCTTTAGTCTGAGAGTGGCTGAGTGAGAGGGCAGGAAAGGCTCAGGCCAGGCTGGTAAGTGAGGCAAGTGTCTTTCAGGTAAAATTGTGAAGTTATTTGATTTATATGGTGGAGGTTATGGGGTAAGAGGTAGGCTGGCAGAGTGTGGGTGTTGGAGAAGAGACAAAAGTGGCCAACTAGAATGATAAACCCATGCTTCATCAGTGGCTCTGTGGGGTCTTTAATATCCAGCCCAGGAAATCGACAACAACACACTGGGGTCATGATGGGCTCAAATGATCCTTCATCAGATGACTGTAATATGACATGATTTCCAGATCCTGAGCAGAGCTGAGGTAATGGCCTCCTCTCAACCGAACTGATTCTCAGAGCTCGCGGTGGATCTGGATGAAACCACTTGGTGAAATTTCAATGTTATACACACAGGCTCTCACATGCGAGACTCTGTTTTACAAACTTCATAGGAAGAAATTTCCCCATACAGTTGGCCTGTCAGAAAAATGTGACCCTGGGACACTGTGTGTACCTCAGGAAAGCCCAGAAGACAGGTAGAAGGTGTTGTTTGATGGGAACCATATTTTATTTTTCTCAAGAAATTCTTGAGTTGACAGGAACATCTAAACAGAAGTAACCAGGTTCAACTGGCCCACTGAGATGGGTTTATAAATTCTTCTCCTTCCTGCTCTCGAGCAGAATGGTAAATACTTTCTGGTCCAGCCGAATAACATTGCCATTTTTTTTCCCTTCCCTGACGAGTCTTATTCATGGGCCACTTGCTTTATCCAGTAGTGCATTAGCGAAGTGTTTCTTGATTTTATTCAGTGGGTGCTGACATTCAATCCTGTGTAGCCCCAGCCTTGATTGTCTTTTTCCTCTCGGGAACTGTCTAAGGCAGACAAGATCAAGTTCAGGGCGGGGAGCTCAGGTGTGTTGGAAGACCTTGGCGGCCGCCTGCTCTTAATACCGTGATTCAGCCTAAAGGAAGAGTTGCTTGTAGAGCTTGAAGAGGTGCAGATGGCAGGCTCCACCATGGCATGCTGCTGCTCAGAAGGCTTGGTAATACCAGAAGCCTTGGTCTGTGTTTATAAAACTAGGGGAAGAACCTTAGGAGCCTGCTCTGTCCTCTGGAAAGCAGGTGAGCCCTGGGTTTACCTGGAACTGGCCAATCTGTCTTTTTTGACTCAGTGCTAGTATGACTTCCTACACAGAACGAGAATAAAATCATCAGCCCACTTTATTCTAATATGAAACAAAAGCCATTGTGACAAAAATAGAGAGTTCTGAGTGACTCACCCATCATAAAGTGTGCTCTGTATATGGAGCTCCAGAGAGATTTGTAACATTCAGCCCTGTCTTCATGTAGCTGGTGCTGATAAAAGCTGAGTGGATAGCCTGTTCAAATTCTCACCCACCCACCCCTCAAATAACTCATGCACATTTAGGTTCAGGGGCCCTAAATCCTACATAAAGTTATTTGTTCAGCCTTAGTTTTCCAGTGCCCCAACCCCAGCCTTTGAGTAAGGTTTCACACCTCCGAGTAAAAGGCACTGTCATTAATCGTTGAGTGTTGAGTGAAGAGATTTGATTTTGTTTTCCATGCTATTGTCTTAACTAAAGTCGGCATAAAGTCAAGTTTGGTTCAGCTTCCGTGAGTGCCAGGTATAATGCTGCAGTGTATAGTGTAAGACTTTTATTTCCTCCATTTTCCATCCCAGGCTAAACATGTCATCTGGAGTGAAGTCATTGCTGATATAGTATGTATTGCAGGCAGGTCAGCAGTGGCCTCTGCTGCACTGGTAACTTCCAGAAATGAGCTGTGTGCCCACTTTGAACATATTACTTGTGACCTTAAAGTTCTCCCTCTTTTAGAGAAGTAGGGGGTTTCTTGGTATCAAGATTTGACCTGGTTTATTATTTCCAGGTTCAAGAACATGTCGCCTTGCTGCTAAAGTTCCCATAGCCAAGAACCTAACCCAGCTTTTGTTTTTCATGAAGAGTGCAATGAGTGTTAATGTATCTTACCGCTCTGAAACCATACAAGCTTTTCTAGTGTACACACACACACACACACACACAAACACACACCTGTGTGCTGCCTTTAGTGAAAACATTAGAAGGTAAGTGTTTCATTTCTGTAGGGCCTGAACTTGAGGGCTAAGATAATTTCCTTTATATTAAATATTTATTTGCTATGATAATGAGGTTTTAGAAGGAAATCTGAATCTGTGACAAGAGGGAAACAAGATGGGAAGAGAGATTATCTTTTGGCATTTTGTTTGAGATAATTTACACAAATCTTTAGTAAGTGGGAATAAGGGACGGCCCGTGTGAGGAGATTAAATAGGGGACATTCTCCTCTCTTGTTCCCTGTGGGTAATTTTTACACCTTGTTCAGTATTTAAAGACTTCCTGCGTGCTCCATGTCCGTCTGCATGTGCACCCTTCTTGGGTCTCCAAAGCCATGGAGGAAGCTTGCCCTTGTTGCTTCCTTTGTTTATACATCTGTCAGGACAATATGTTATCTTTCCTTAAAAATGCAAATGCGCTGCCCGCCACCCGAAGCTCTCCAGTCAATAAATACATCGAGGTAAAGACTGTACCTAATACCCATTTAATTTAAATTCATTTTATAAACATAAAGACGCCTTTTAAGAGAAGCTTTAATTCCTACTAGCACCTTGATTTGTGGTTGCCATGGAGAATCAAATCTGTCATTTGACAAGAAAAGTCACCCATTTATGACAGCACTTTATCTTGTCTCTCCAGGGGAAGAAAATGTCAAAAGTGAGAGCAGGGGAAAAAAAAATAAAGCCTTGAAACACCAGAATTTCTTGATTTCATTTTTATTATTCAGCTATCATATCCCTTCTGATAATAGCAACTTGGTGAAAATAAATAATGTTCCTACAGTAAAATCAAATATTTCCTATTGGAATGGACAAGGTTCTTTATGGCTGTCAGTACTGTGAAGTCTGGCAAGAAATAGTGTTATTAGATAAACCCACGGTGCCCAAATCCCATTTTCTTTTCATTATAGTGTCAAAATAATTATACCTGTGTAATTTGGGTAAGAAATTGCAGAATAAGTAAAATGGCCCATTGCAAGAGACTGCTTTAGGCTTGTGTTCCTTACAGGGTGGGGTCTCTACCAGTGACAGAAATCAATGCTTGGGCCCTATTTTCATTTGAATACAGATGCCAAGCAACCCTCTCTATTATTTGCTCAATGAGTAGGTAAACGCTACATCCTGTTACTTCTTCCTCTCCTGGCTGTGTGAGGGAGTAAATCAAAGTAGAAGGTAGAATGGTCCACCTTGTCATGAACCAGAACATTACATCATTCTCAAATAGTTTTTTTTTAAAAGAAAACTTCCTGTTGTTTGCTTAGGGTTTTTTTTTTTTTTTTTTTGTGGGGCTCTGCCTGGAGAGATTGGCAGTGGTTAACATTCTGGCCCAGGGTGATTCTTTATATCTCAACCAGTGTCAGTGTGGTGTATGTATGTGAGCTCTGCATATGGACACATATGTATAGCTTGGAAGGCTTTTGCCTGCACGTGTCCTTCCTGGTTAAACGCCCTCTTTTGAGATTTGCATTGCATTAAGCAGAAATGTTGGTGTTCCACTCAGATAAGCTCACAAAAAAATCACCTGGGCTCCATCTTTTTGTGAGGGGCCATGTTTTGGGGCTTTTTTGGAGGGAGGGTGTTGCAGTTTGATGATTTAGTATCAATGAGAGCGTCTTGCAATAGTAAGCCCTTTATGAAGGGCAATGTGAATATCTGAGTAGTGGTGTGTGTGTGTGTGTGTGTGTGTGTGTGTGTGTAGTGGTTTCTGGAACTGTTATGCCTCTCTGAGATTACAAGAATGAAGGCACCCAGGTGTGTGTGGGGGGGTGAACTCTCATTTTCCTGAAATTGGCACCGGGTGCAGGAGTGCTAGCCAGTACTGGTTGGGATGTGTTATATGAAGTCTAACCCAATCGTCCCCATTTTATGCTGTGTTTGGGGACTGGAAAGCAGGGTGTACTTTGGTGTCAGGAAGAAAGAAAGAACAGGTAAGACTCTGGCAAACAAACCTCCCACCAAATACCAATAGCAGTATATTTTATGGGCATGTCTTCAATTGCTTTGGTGGAGCACATCAGATAAACTGCACAGTTTTGCTCAGTGGTTGAGCCGCTTCCACCACCGTTTGTGTGCACGGGGAAAGCTCGATTGCTGAAATGTGAGACCAAGAGCACTAAAATGCACCATAGCTGGATTCGAGTGAGCTAGGAGGAATTTGCCAGAGCACCAAGATTATGAATAGGCACACCCTGTTATTTATCACTCATGGCTTGGCCCAGATACTTTGGTCACATTGCTGGTTCCCTTTTGTGGAGGGGATGAGGGTTGGGCTTGTGGACTTGGTACTCTGCTGTGGCCACTAGGAATATTTCCCTGTATGACCTTGGCAGAAAGGATGTACGTGTCTCATTTGGGGTGGACATGGGCCATGGTAATTGATAACAAAAATGCAGCCTAACGAAGTGCTTATAACCTGTTAAAACTGTATGTGTACAGCCCAAGTTTGGATTTATTTGAACCAAGTGTGTATAAATATACTAGGCTAGGAATTTTGGCTTTTATTTGATTGGGCTTAAACGTTTTTTATTTGTGTTGATAAGGGAATATATTATCTGACTATACCAGGCATTGATACAGTTTCTACCCTCATTCCTGGATTCCCACCTCCCTTCTTCTCCCCGTTTCTCCCCTTCCCTCACTCTCTCTCATTCCCATCCTTTAATACTGTGTCACTGTGAGGATTAGCCCATGACTCTAAGAGCATAGCATTGAAGCCACTGAGGACACACACCTATTGTCTCCAGTGTCCCCACCTGTCAGCACTCCTCCAACCACATCTTCCTCTTCTGCTCAGAAAGTTTGTGTTTGTGAGTTGTGCTTTCTGTAAAGGTTACAGATGTATTTTTGAGGGAAGTTGTCAGGCAATCATTTACACATGTGGCTTTCCCCTCCCCTATAACCTGCAAACATTGCATCTTTAAAAATAAAGCCATTGATGAAAGAGAGGCCTTTGTATTTTCTAGGTTGATTTTGATAGTAGGATCACTATGAGTGTTGTTCATTTGTTTTTGTTGTGGTTCTGTTAAGGTTTATTTTTATTTTATTTTATTTTATTTTAGTCTGTGATGCAGCTCAGGCTAGTCTCCAGCTTGCAATCTGTGTGCCTCTGAGATTATGAACATTACAGGCATGTATGGCCACACCCATTTGCTCTGGTGTTAACACAAAAGTCTCTAGTATATTGAACACTTACATTATTTCAGTTACTGTATGATTCAGGGATCTCACAGCAGTTCTGTGAAGTGGGGCCTTTATGTGTTTCCTTCTGCTAAAGAAGACAGATGCCGGGCTGAGGAGCTCAGTGCGTGACACCACTTCGAAAGCACGTTTGAGTCCCCAGTGTTGACATAAAAGCAGGGTGTGGCTGCTGTATGCACCTGCAACCACAGCACTGCCAGAAGAGACAGAGAGAACCCAGAAACTGGCTGGACAGCCTAGTGAGAGATTCTGTCTCAAGGGGATAAAGCAGTGAAGGCTGTCACCTTGCATTCTCCACAGGCAGCGTACCTGCATTCATAATACACACACACACACAACATACACATACCACATCCTCCACGTCCCCTCCCCCTCTCCCGTAAAAAGACAAATAGATTATCCTAAACACTCAAGTAGTATAAGGAATGGTAGAGATTTGAATAGTTTCTTTCCCATATGTGAAGGACTGAGTGGGAGGGGGTCGTAAAGGGAGCAATTAAAAGCAATTTTATTCCGTATTCTGATGTTAGCCACTCATATAAAATGGCAGCTCAGTCCACTGTTAGTGAACTCTCATATGCTGGGAGGTGAGAGGTTCCTGCCTTCCACCCGTGATAGTATCTTTGCTTCTGCAATAATGAAAGTAACAGAAACCCTTATTTACATTTCAGAAATAGTTTCCTCAAATTTCCTGTTTTGCCAGACTTGTGTGTCCCACTCTTTCTCTTCCTGTGTTGCCTGCTGCCCACGTGCTGTGCTACCCAGCAGGCCTGGCTGCCTGATGGGCTTGGTTAGGAAGTAGGTGCCCAGAAGCATTGCCAGGGATGGTTTGCTGCTCCTCCCCTCAAGACTTGGATAAGGCCACAAAAGTGACTGCTCTCCCCACAGGCCTTCACCCCTTTCCATCAGCTTGGCAGGACCTTTTGGTTGTGCCTTTTGGAAACCCTTTGTCTGTCCAAGGTACTTTAACCAAAGGCTTGCTTCATTGTGTCATTAATGTAGTCAAATTATAGTCCTGTTTTAATCACTTAGTTGGAAAAAAAAAAGACCTTTTTTGAATCAAAAGCTAAAGTGGTGATATTTATTAAACCGTTCTCACACATCTGGGGATCTACAGTAGGGAATGGAGAAAGCACATCTTTTCAGAGTGTCCCTACCTCATATCCACCTGGAGCTGTCAGGAGTAACTCTTCTTACATCAGGGAGAGTGAAATCCTTCGCAGACAATCCTTTTAAGGTATTTTAACTTAGCCCTCACCTCTAACTGAGGAGTTATTGCTGGCTAATGGCGTCTACAGGGTGGGGGTGGGGTGGGGTGGGGTGGGGTGGAGGGCAGTATTCTATAGAGGTGCTAAGTGGATAACCCCACATCAGAATATATTGGTAGTGCAAATTGTCCTCAGTGAGTTATTAAAGGCTGGGGGCGCAAACTTGGGAGGGAGTGCTTAGTAGAACGGGGACGGTTAGAGGAGGATTTAGAAGTGATTAAACGATATAATAGAAGGTTGTCAATGAATTAACGAAAATATTGTATTAAAATATTTTGACTTGGGACTGTAGATATGGCTCTGCAGCATATACTGTTCTTCTAGGGAAGCCCAGATTTGACCCCCAGTACGCAGGGCTCATTCTACATGGCTCAGTCCAGCTCCAGGGCATCATTCCTCTGATATCTGTGGGCAACTACACACACACACACACACACACACACACACACACACACACACACACACGCGTGCGCACGCACACACACACACACACACGCAGATAATAATAAATACATAAATCTTAAAAATGCATTTTGATTCTTTATATCAGCAGAAAGCGTTTTGGGGTTTGCACTCCAGAGCTGAGATGGAGGCCTCTAAAAGCAGGAGATGACAATGGCACCCAGAAGCAGTGGCGCTCCCCCTCATGCTGCAATTAGTTCTTTGAAATACCACCTCATCCACCACTTGAGGGTTTCCATCATTCATTTCATCCAGATTGTATCAAAAGCAGTGCTTTCTTAAACATTAAGTGAGTTATTTAGAACCCTCTTGAGAGCCGGTCTTCAAGTTTTCTTTAATTAAGAGGGAAGGGTAGTTAATGACTAAAAGCTAGCGCATAACGGGTTATTTATTGCGGCTTGTTAAATTAGTTGGTTTGGTCTCAGACAAAGTGCATAGAGAGCTAAGGAGAGTGCTTTTCCTCTTCTGCTGGTTGATTTTGCTCGAAAGGGTCCATTCTTATGGGCGTGTGCTGCTGGGGGCAGGGGATGTGTGGCTCCAGCAGACAGTCGCATAACTGTGTCATTCTCTGTGTTGTTTAGCACTGAAGGCATATGCATTAAGGGGAAGGTACATTTCCTCTCAGGCTTTTGACTACTTATACAGAGATGCCTGTTTTCAGAGAACCCTCCAGGTGCTTTCCCTAGCAACCTCACTTTAGAGATAAGAGTGAAGTTCTGACATACTTTTCCAAGTGTTTGTAAATTACAGTTTATGGTATTCCTCAGTCGACCAGAATTTTGAAGCCAGCTTCCAGATACAGTATGAAGGAGATCCCCATATGCAGAAGGTTCTAGAATTAGGAGCAGACCCCAGGATGAGAGACTAGTGATGCTGCTTGTGAGTCTATACTTTGTACAAGCCCTTCTGTCTGTTCCAGCTCAGGCACTCCACGGACCCTTCCATGTGTTCTAGAAGGTAGAGACCTGATTTTCCCAGGCCACTATGGAGGTCAGTGGCATTTTGACTTTCCTGAGTAGGCTTTTTGTGCAGAGGGGTCTCTGCTGTGGCTTTAGTTGAACTTTGGATTGAAGATATAGCGTGGGGCCAGACCTTGTGAGTGTCTGGAGCAGACTCTGTGAGGTCCCTTGCTGCTGGTTGAGTTTGCCCCTGGATCATCATTGTGGCCAATCATTTATATTGAGACAACCAGACAGCTCCTTGGGCGCTGTGCTTATTTTCCACTCTGATTTTCTATTAAACACTCTGTTCTCCCTCTTAGTGTCTGCTTCAACATGAAAGTACAATTGTGAACATTTCCACCCCAGGCAAAAATACTGACAGCATGTGGAGGCACAGGCCTTCTGAATTAGCCCAAGTGACCCCAATTCTGATCCCTCGTCTTACAATTTAGTTCTCTCAGCTGAATGCCGGTGTCTTCAAGATTCTGGCTCTTTGGCTAAGCACTATGACAAGTGAGCTCAAATGTAACTAGTGTTTTATGGAGAGAGGTTCTTTCGTAGGTGAGAATGGGGTTCTAGATTGCAAAGATTATATAATCCTATCCCTGCTTTGGATAGCAAGGGTGTACGCTGAGGTTGGCTTCATTTGTTAGAATCTAGAGTTCATCTGAAGTTTGCTTTAAAGGCCCCTCCCTGGCACCAGACTTTTTTTTTTTTCCCCTCCTGTTTTGGACTCTCTTCCACTCTACCTTTCTGTTTGTCTAAAGGGCTCAGTGCACCATACTGGGCGTCTCCTGGTTGTAAAGCTATGTAAGGCAGCTGAGTCTCAAGGATAGCCAATGGCACACACCCTTCTGCTTGAACAACATAGCTTGTGATTTGGTTTTTGTTTGCTTGTTTTTTGAATTTATTTATTTTTCACTTATTCACCTTACATCTGGCTCACTGCTCACTCCTTCCCACGACCCTTCCCCCACTCCCTCTTCCCCCTCTCCTCTGAAGAGGGGCTCTGAGTATCCCCCGACCCTGGCACTACAAGGCTAGGTGCATCCCCTTCCACTGAGGCCAGACAAGGCAGCCTAGCTAGAAAAATATATCCCACATACACGCAACAACTTTTGGGATAACCCCCACTCCAGTAGTTCAGGACCCACATGAAGACCAAGCTGCACGTCTGTTTACATATGTGTGGGGAGGCCTAGGTCCAGCCTGTGTATATTCTTTGGTTGGGTGCTTCAAGTATGAACCAATGTGTTTTGGCTGATATGTGGAGGAAAGGAGCAATCTCCTTCATGCAACAGGACTTGGCATTCAGTGTGATGTCATCTGGATGCATATTTGCCTTCCTGAGGATGTTAGAAGTAGGTAGCTTGGCAAAATTCACTAATATGGAGTGCACATCACTGTGTGTGATAAAACTGTGGAACTTGGGCCTAGAAGTAACTTCGGGTATCTTCTATCCCATGAAGCTCAAATTCAAATTGTTTTTTAGAGCCGTATTGGTGAGAGGAAGTAGGTGGGTTGGGTAGGAAGAAGGAGGCTAGACACACAGGCAGGCAGACTGGCTCGCTGGCATTCTTTCTAAGAACCGAGCATAATTTTATGTATATGTGCATGTTGATGCGTGTGCGTGTTTTGTGTGTGTGCATGTGTGGTGTGTGCATATGTGTGTTTGTGTGTAGGCGAGAGGTCAGCTGGGGCTGTTGTTTCTTAGAGACTGTTCACCAGGGCTTGTTTAAGTTAGCAAGCCGCACATATCTGCCTTTCTCTGCCTGCCCACTGCTGGGATTATGAGTGCATGCCACCATGACTGACTTCTTGACTCAGGTGTTGGGCATCAAGCACAGGTCCTCAGATTTGTGTAGCAAGCATCTTGCCAGCTGAACCATTTCCTTGGTCTAGCATAGACTTTTTGCTTGTTTTTCCATGCAGGGCTTCCTGACTGTCCTGGAACTCATCCTGTACACCAGGCTGTTCCTGAACTCACAGAGATCCGCCTGCCTCTGCCTCCTGAGTGCTGGGATTAAAGGAAAGTAGCACCAGCACTCGGGTTAGCATAGATTCTTTAAACAACAAGAACAAAGAAATGAGGAGTTCTTGCTGCTCAGGAGTTCCAGCTAGCTGTTGTTAGGAATGTAAGCCCTATTTTTCAATTTCCTTGCTTTTCTAGACTCTGGGAGGCAGAGTAGATGTTCTTAAGTAATAAACCTGTTCTTCTCTTGGAGATCTGATCGTTGTATCCGTGGCGAGAAGGGAGCATGGTGGGGACGTGGAGTGCTTTTGTATTTTGGGGAGCATCTGTTGACTTTCTTAGCGATTAGAAAGCTCTCAGATCATTGGGAGGGTGAATGAATGTATACACCTGTTCCCTCAGTGTCTGCAGGTCAGGAAAGTGTCTCATGTCCCTCACAGTTAAGCCCTCCCAGATATTAAAACATAGTATATGTAGAGAAGAAAATATCATTAGCTCTAGACATTCACACACTGTGCCTACTCTGAGTTATTCCTCTCTGCTTTGTTGGCTCTTTGAATCTGCCATGCTATTTTTTGTTTGTTTGTTTTGTTTTGTTTTTTTTTTTCGAGACAGGGTTTCTCTGTATAGCCTTGGCTGTCCTGGAACTCACTTAGTAGACCAGGCTGGCCTCGAACTCAGAAATCCGCCTGCCTCTGTCTCCTGAGTGCTGGGATTAAAGGCGTGTGCTACCACGCCTGGCCCTGCCATGCTATTAAAAACAAATAAACAAACAAACAAACGAACGAATGAACAAACAAGAGGCACTGATGACTGTGCACCCCTGATTTGTGATTTCCTGTGTTGTGTTTAGAAACATATCTGCAGCCAGAGCTGCTTTTGACCCATGGTTGTGCTTGTCTAATTTCTCTGTACTCTGTACTTGTCTAATTTGCTCTGTACTTGTCTAATTTCTGTAGTGTGTGAGTGGCTGCTGAACAGGTGAGCTTTCTATGTTCCCTCCTTAGTTCTTTTGATAACACTGTTTGCCAAGATTGAAGGCGGTAGGGGGTAGAAATGGATAGAAACCTCCCTTTCAGGGCTTCCAGTTGTATTGAATTTGAGAGGCCTAGCAGGTAAAGAATTTGCGATTGCATGGGCATCTGTACCCTTTTGGCACCGACGTTGACCACCCACGTAGGCCTATACACTGTCATCAAGAAAGAGGTATGACTCGTTTCTCTGAGAACATGGCACCCTTGGAGGCCATTGTTTTACCTGGTTAGTTACTAGCCCAGCATTAGCAGGGAGCTAGCACATACATTTTCATTTGAGTTTGGTCAATTCTTGAAGTGACCTCCCCCTAACCACCCCTACCCCCCCAAAAGAGATAGGATTGAATTAACTACCATGGACCTGCGTGGTAATTAATGGACCATTTTGAGTTCCAATGATTCTCCTCATTGGCTTGCATTTTAAATAGTAGATGACCACTTGATATTTTGGACCAGGTACTGAAAATACAACTTCCCTCTGAAGCTGTGTCCGCATCCTGCCGCCTTTTCCATCTTATCAGAACATTCTTAAGCCATTGGTGCTTTAATTACCATATTGTTCATCAGGTTAAATTGTCGTTAATGGGCTCTGTGTTTTATCCTTTTGTTTCAATGAAAGGATTATTGAGAGCATTAAAAAGGGAACCATTTAAATGAAGCCTCATCATTTAAAACACATATAAGAATTCTTGAAGATGCCTTTCACTTGGATCTCTTTATCTTCCTTCACAAGCTTTCTAAGGATAAGCAGCGCGTGCTGAGGTTTATCTTGGCTTTTATGTGCTCGAGCCACACGCTTAACTTTGAGCACATCCTCGTCGCATTTCATTGGGCTCTCACAATCCTTTTAGAAAGGGACTGATCTGTTAACATCACCCTCTTTAGATCGAGCAGACAGGATGTTCTGCCATATAAAGAAGCATTCACAGTTTTTCTGGCCAGCCAGTAAGTGAGTGATTTCAGGCCTGGTGGGCAATACTTGTGTCCATGCGTAACACAGCCGACCACGGTAGTAGGCAGCTGCATGTAATTTTGAACTCCACTCATTGAACTGTAATAAAACAATATAAGCACTGCTTGGGGGAAGATTGGATGTAGTTATCCTTACACAAGGCTCAGGCATATGAAAGCAGTGCCGGCTGACAAGAGGATTTTGAGATTTGATTTTGATTGAATTGCAGAATTGAACAGGCCAGGAATGTCGGTGGAAGGCTAAACGCCTGTAGTGCCATAAAGTTTTATTCATGTGAAGCTTTCCAATATCAAGTAGATGGATTATTGGAAAAGGTGTCAAGGGACATGAGATGGAAGTGCCCAAAACATAAAACGCAGGCAGGAGGGAAAAATTACTTTTTGCTTAGTATATAATTAGGTCTTCAAAGAGAGAGAGAGAGAGAGAGAGAGAGAGAGAATATTCTATAAAGTTATTTATTCTTTCTTTTGTTTAAGAGGGAAAACCCAACTTATTTTATCACTTAATTCTTCAAGGGACATTCAGTGTTGTGGTATTTGCATGAGAGCTTTCCTGTACCATTTCTTACTTGTGTTTGAAATCAATATAAAAAAGCATTCCTTCCTTCAAAGGGAGGCACCAATAAGCCAGGAGCATCACACACACACACACACACACACACACACACACACACACACGCACACATCCTGACACACTGACTTCTTTCAGTGCATGCAGAAACTTATACAAATTTGCATAGTACAGCTGACATCAAATTCATACAGCACTTGGGAGTGTGCTGTTTGTTGTTCGTGAGTTTGTGGTTTCACCATAGTTAATTCAGAGGGGCAGGGTGTAGAAGGTGGGGTCTGCTACTCACCCCCCTACCTCTTCCTCTTGAGTGCCTCTTAGAGAACATTGTCAACACGGAGGAAGAAGCACATATGCTTTTTCAGTTCGGAGTCTGTTTGTTTATCCTTCCTTTGGGTAAAGAAGGGAGAATCAGAGATGCACATTTTGACTCTGAATATGCAGGTGTGTGTTCTTTGCCCTGCCTGCATCTTGTTCTACCGTATTATGTATTTAGAAACATGTTTGATTGTAAACGAGGCTTTGCGAGTTGAACACAGAAACCTCAAAAAGGATTTTTTTTTTTTTTTTTGAGCAGGAAAGGCTTGCGCTTTAAGAAAGTCCCCTTCCCCTTGAATGCTCACTTACTGACGGTTTGGGAAAGAGTACCACCCATGAGGATTGATGTTACCTCCTTAGATTTGTAAAACCTTTCATTTACACCAAATTCTACAGGTTTGTGATACTTAGTTATATTTTATCACTGTTTAGTTTTTCTACAAATAAAATACCACGAATATTTAACTAATCAAATAATGGTTCCTTTACACACTGCTTGGAAATAAGTCCTTTGATTCCTGCTGTCAGATCACGTGATCAGTAAGTGACCTTCCTCTGTTTCACATTTTCCTGCTCTTCTGTAGGGTTTCAGCATGATGTCTGATGGAATTGTCTGTTGTTTGTGGAATCATCCTACCTGTGTGTGAGAGAATGAGGGGCAGTTGTCTAAGCACGAGATGCTTAGAGATGTAACAAAGAGCCACTTTTGGGCCTGGTGAGATGCTAGGAGGTCACTTCTTAGCCACAAGATTCTGGACTTCTTGTGTCATTCCGTGGAGCTGTCTTGCAAGTTACTGCCTCACACACAGATGTGTGGAAACTGTATTTCATTTCCCTCTCCCTTTAACAGTGGATGAAGGTAAGGCAGAAAGGAGCTTTGGATGCAAGATTGAAGGAAGGAAGCATCGATCTTGGGTGTTGTCCTTAAACTTAATTGGCCCAGAGGGTAAATCCCCTTTTAAGCTGTATATCCTAGGTACAGTCAGCTCCAACCTACCTGGACACTTATGTTGTCTGTTTATTTGTCTACTTGGTAGGTTTGAGTAGGGAAAAAAGTGTTTGTTGAAGCTGAGAACATTTTCCTTTTTCCTCTCCTGTCACTGACCATTAGAAAATGACCGTGGGTGTGAGCCTGGGTTAGCATCCTTCCATGGAATGTGTGCAACTTGGCAGGCATTTTGTGTCTGAACTAAAAGTCAATTTGCATTCAGGCTGGTCAAAACACATACTTAGTTCTCTGGTCCCACCCGAACTGAGGTTGGCCTTGATCCATAGGCTTTATTGAGTTAGGCGCTTGCTGCATGGTGGCCTTCCAGAAGAAGAAGATGTGTGTCAGCATCATCAGCCTGGACTCTGCTAGGCAGGTTCTTGTGGATTAATACCCAGCATTGATTTGGCTCTGGAATTGTGGAAGAATAAAATGGGGGGGGGGATGAAGTAGAGAACTTTGTAATAAACACCTGACTCCAGACAGTTAAAGAGTTGGCAAGAATAGTATTTCTTCCTGACCAACACGGACACCCTATCTATTTGGAAAGAGTGGGTCTTAAATCCTCGTTTTCATCCCAGGAAGTCTCATCTTGTCAGCTTCCATATTGCCTATGGTTTTACAGATGAAGGGATTGCCTGACCCTTAAACCAGGTACTTGTTCGTGCTATTCTTCCGTACTGCATAACCCCTGCTGGACCCCCCCCACCTCCCCACCCCCTACCCCCGTTGCCCAGGACCATGCTCATATAGGTCCAGCCCACCATTTGGGAGTGGGGTGGAAATTTTTCTTCTTAAAGATTGCTTAGAGCTTACAAGTCAACAACCTTTCTTTTCGGAGCCATGAAGGCAGTGAGTGCCCTGGGAAGATGCTGCACACAGCCTTGAGCAGGACTTTGTATAATTCTTTGTGGAAAATATTCCGAGATGTGCTTCAGTGGACAGGAGGGGATAGGGGTCCTTAACTCTGGTCCTGGCGTGAGGTATCTTGGTAGACTACAGGGTAGCTGGTAATCTTTTATCCTGGGGTTTCCCTGAGGTTGGCAACAGATTCTCCTTGAGAGGAAGTATTGTATGGAGCCATCTATCCTTGATGGGTTCCAGGAGGCTGAGTGCTGCTGGTATGTGATGTGCCTGAACGAAGCCTCTTTCCTAAAAGCTGATCTGTTTGAATGAGTCACTGGAGGTTCACCCCAGGGAACATGTCTCCACTTGACTCTGGCTGATTCTGAAATGTTGCAATTTCTCTGTGATGTTGCAGAGGGTGTGAGAGGAGGAAGGATGCCCACCATCACCTGCCAACCTCTGGTGAGCGCGCAATGAAATGCAACAGTCTTTATCCGATGCAGTCTTAAAACACGGCTCTGCTTGTGTGCTGCAGCGTGTGCCTAGGCAGGAAAGGCACTCTGTTGTCTGACCACTCTGGCTGCCAGCATGGAGCCTTATGCACACAATTCTTGAGTAAGTCTTTTTGATCGTAGTGGCCACTGGTATAGCACCTGAAGGTCTTGTGTCTCCTGAAGTAGTTGTGTGTGAGATGGAGTAGAGCCAGCTGTCTTTGGAGCTCTGGAGTCCCCTGCTCTCCCAGCTCTTAGCTTGGGTCCTTCCCTTGATCTGCCTCTTGACTATAGTGCTGCTAGCTGCTAGCTGGGGTCCTTCTCCCCAAGCTGCCTCTTATCAAAGAGCATCTGGGTACTGGTTGTGTTGGTCCCATTTCCATCCCTGTGACAAAATGTCTGGGATACACTTCTTACACAGAAGAAAGGTTTGTTCTGTCTTAGAGTTTTGTGTCACGTTTGCCTGGCCTGGTACTTTGGGCCTGTGTTGTTAAAGTTTATCAAAACGGGAGAGTATAGAAGAGGCCTGTTCACTGTTTTATGACAAGAAGTCAGAGAGAGACAGGGAAGAGCTGAGATCCTGGCGTCCCCTTCGGGGATACATTTGCAGTGACCTGACATCCATCTGGCCCAACCCACTTATGACCTCCAAATATTGCGACAGGTGTGTGGCTTCTCTCTTTAATTTAGGCTTTTTAAATTTCAAATAATAGTGCCCATCACTGCCCAGATCTGCAGGTCGCCTATCTGCCACCTGCATTGGGTATGGAGGACTCTTTTCAGTCAAGTGCTTGCCGGATGATCACTTGAGTCTGTGCTTGAACTGCAGAATAGTTTTAAAAGATAGAAATATGGTACACATTTGTAATCCTGGCCCTGGGGAAATGTAGACAGGCAGGTGCCTGGGGTTCACTGTATGGTCAGCCTAGCCTGCTTAGCTGCTTCCATGCTAACGATAGACCACATCTCATTAAAAAACATAGTGCCTGTAGAATGACACCCAAGGTTGTCCTTTGGCTGCGCGTGTATAGATACAGATGCACACATTACTTTTAGTGAGACCTTCCATGAGCTAACATGGTAGTGCTGGATGCTGAGGACTAACTCACATAGTGGCTAAATATGAAGGCATGCTGGCGTGCTTGTGTGTTTGTGTGTGTGTACATGTATGTACGTGCATGTGTGTGTGATGTGTGCCAGTGTGCGAAAGTGCCTGTGCATGAGCCAATAGGGACACTGACATAGATTGTAGTGTCTAGAAATGCAGTCATATAAACACATGTATATTTGACTTATATAGAGTTTTGGTTTAATCGAAATATTTTAGTGTTTTCTCACAGTTACTGAGATTAAAACAACAGCAAAACATTTGGATTTCTAGCGTTTTGTGATAGCAACTATAGTTTGCTGAAGGTGGGTGCTATCACATGTTAAGATCAGAGTGCCCATGAGGTTGTTTGTGTCATAGTGGTCCCATTAGAGCCATGTGTCACCATTCCCTGGTGCTGAGCCCTGCTGGCTTCATTTCTTTTAGTGGCTACATGGTCTCTTTAGCCACTTAAGTTTGCTGCCTTTGAGGGAAGGGTGTCCTGGGGTGTTTGCCCCAGGGTTCATGGAGCAGGGACATGGTTGGTATTATTGCTGAGTCTTGGCAGTGAGATCTCTGGAATGGGCTAGTGTCTTAATCCCTGAAGTGTTTGAACTTTCCTGGAAGCTGTGTGTCACATCGGAACAGTGGCTCTGCAGAGAAGCACGCTCAGCGGGTGATTACAAGGCTTATAATGTTGTCTTTAAATTCTTGGTGAGTTGTAGCAACATGACTTCATAGGACCCTCTGAGACATTGCAGCGTTTTAATAACACTTCCCTGCTACACGTAAGGCCTCAGTTTTACTTTTATTAATTTAATTTATTTTTTCCTGTGTGAGGCAGGAGGTGCCCTGAGCTCTGCGGCTCAGTCTCTAGCTTTACTCTACTCTGCCTCAGGGAAGCTGCCTGGCTCTCTCCCTCCTTGAGGCAGAGGCTCTAAGGCCAAGTCCTGTCTGCTAGGAGTTTACAAGGTCTCACCCACTCCTGCTGTCCTGAACATGCCTGCTCATTACCCTCCCTGCTTCATCCCAGCCTGCCAAACACCCATGATATCACCTCCCTTCTCCAGCCCCAGCTGATGGCACCATACCTGAGCCTCATTTCCACAGTGATATGAAAAGAAAAACCAAGTCAGAGGGTGACAGTGTACCCATTTCTAGAGGTGCTCCTCGCTGCCTCTCACAGAGGGGTAAGAGGTATTGATTGTTTCAGTCCTTGTGACAGCCGGCTGGCTCCCTCACACCCAACACGTGGATTCATGCATGTTATCGTTCATGCACACATGTAAACATCCCCCCATTCGCACATCTATTTGCTCATCCTTTGGTCTGTATTTCAGTTGTATTAAGTCAGACTTGTCCCTGTAACACAGACACAGCTGAGAAATGAGAGCTGTTGGACACTCAGCCAAGAATTGCCCTTACAGAAGGGTGGGCTCAGTCTGTGGTGAGCTCCCCTTGAATCTCAGGATTCCTTAAGAAGCTCTCCGGATCGAGCCCGTGGCTGTTTTCTGGGAAGTTCAGAAGGCAGCACATTGGATGGCTGAACTGTGGGCTTCTAGCAGCAAGACGCCAGAGGCTGCTGCTGCCACTGCCGCTGATGCGGGTGGTAACTCTTGGAATGGTGCGGTCCATGGTCTTGCTACTGCAAGCCCCGATGTAGGCAGAAGAGAGTTTGAATTTCTTTGTTTACCACTACTGCTCTTGTGAGCCAGCCTGTGCTTGCGCTTCTTTCCCCAGCATGGGTCTCTCATAGGTGGGGTGGCATACTAACGTCCATTTGTGTCTGGGTCCACCCCAGAGAAATGGCTGCTTGATTTATTGAAATGACCAGCTGCCTTTCCTTGTCTTTTTCCACCCCAGCACATTCTGTGCTTAGAAAAGGCTATCCTCTACCTTCGATGTCATGAAAATTGAGATCAGTGACTTGCTCCATTCTGGAGCCTTGCACAAAGCAGCGCCCCGGTGGCCCCTCCCTGCACTCCCTGGGGTTGACTTTCTATCAGAAGTATGGCCTAAATCTCCCTTGCAAACCCAGGCTGCCTGCCTGTCCTCTCTCAGCCCTTTGGACTTGGGAACTTATCTGATCCAGGGAAGAGCTTTGGTCCTCCCAGCCTTGGGGGTGGACCCCCATGAATACAATTATGAAGGTTAACAGGAAAACTGGGGTCCCCGAGCAGTCCCAGGCGGCTGGCAGCCATGCAGCACTGGAAGTGTCCCACCAATGAAAACTGCATCGAGAAACAGATTAAACCTCCTATCTGCCATCTCACTCTCTTTTCTCCCCTTTCCTGTTTGGACTTGAAAGTCGATTGGAGCCAGGGCCCTGACAGTTGACGGAAGTGCTGCAAGGAGAGAATATTTATTTACAGTGAGTTGAGGCCGATGCTTGTTCAGGATGCGGTTTCTTGCAGGAAGTTTGGTCCCCCACCCCTGGGTTTGATCATTTCTCCAAAAAAAAAAAAAAAAAAAAAGAGAGAGAGAGAGAGAGAGAGAGAGAGAAATCTCGTTGATTGTTGCAAGCTTCCACTGTGACTTGAACAACCCTGCCTAACCTGTCTGTACTTGGAGCCTTTTCAGGGTGCACCCTGTAGGAGGGCCTGGAGTAGCCTGAGCAGAGCCCAGTGGGCCCGGCTCCCTGCAGATGTGTTCAGACACAGCAATAATCATTAGGCATTTAAAATAGGGAAGTAGGTTGGGTACACGTGCTGGAGGCTGTGGTTGGCGCGGCTGCTCTGTTCGTTAACAGGAACCAGTGCCAATTGAAGTTGCTGCACTGGGTGTTGGAGAGGAAAATTATTTTGAAGTGCCATGAAGCTACAGCTTATAGGAGCAAGGAGTTAGACCAGGGGTCACACTGGTCCAAAATGTGGGGTGCCTTTTGCTTTTGGGAGTCATTATTACATCAGGAGAGACGGGCGTGTTGTGGAGAAGGGTACGCTGGAAACTTCTTGAGGTGTTGTAAGTCCCAAAGGCACTATAGAGTTTTCCCATGGACTGCCTTTTAGACATTAAGTCTTACATTGTTCCCAGTGATATTTAAATAGAGAGAACCTTAGTGACTCAGTGCCTACTGCTTTGTTTCCTGTTTGTCATTAAAAATTATATGTAAGGCAAGACAAAACCATCAGAAGGCTGGGAGAAGAATGTCAGGTCTCCCTCTCTCAGGCTCTGGGCCCCTTAGGTCCCCCTTCCAGTTACTGGGCACCTGATGAGATGTGCAAGTTCAGGGACTCTGGAGACACTCAGCGTGTGAACACCTGCAGTCGGGCCAGCTAGGCCAGGTTAACCCCTGCAGCTAATTGGGGACAGACTGGGCTAACACAGCTTCCTAGATATCTCATAGTTGCTCACAGTAAGATATAGACGAAGGGTTGCCTCCGGAGAGAATGGACAGAATCACCTGGAGCCTCGGAAACCTCCAGGGCTGGAGCCCTGCCTTAACCATGGAGGTCTGAAGTCTCCAGACAGGCCTCCCTTCCTGTCTGCACTCTTCCTGAGTTTTTGACCAAGTGTCCCCTACTCCAGGCCCCTTCCTCCTAGTAGCTCTGATCAGTACTGTTGATAAGTGGCTCCTGCCGAAGAGGAAACGCCTTCGCTGGGTGTCAGAGCCACACTGTGAACCTGGTGTAGTGACATTGCCAGTGCCCTGGGCATCCCTGTGACTTTCTACCCATTTTTCCAGTGCCCAGTCCAGGAGGCTTCTGGGAGGAATTTCTGCGAGTGCTAGACTTGTCCCTGTTGAGATATCTGAAATTATCCAGATATGGGCAGTGTTCAGTAGACATTGCAAATGTTCTTATGCTGGCTAGTTTGCTGTCTGCTCCACCCAAGCTAAAGTTGTCCTAGAGAAGGGACCTCAGTCAGGAAAATGCCTCTGTAAAATCAGGCTGTGGGCAAAGCCCATATTGCGCTTTCTTAATTAGTGATTGATGGGAGAGCCCAGTCCATTGTGGGAGGTGCCATCCCTGGGCTGATGATTCTAAGTTCTGTATAAGAAAGCAGGGTGAGCAAGCCATGAGGAGCAAGCCAGTAAGCATTCCTCCGTGATGTCTGCATTAGCTCCTGCCTCTACATTCCAGCCCTGTTTGAGTTCCTTTCCTGACTTCCTTTAGTGATGAACAGTGATATGGAAGTGTAAGCCTGATAAACCCTTTCCTTCATAAGTTATGTTCATCATGGTGTTTCATGGAATCAGTAGAAACCCTGCTAAGACAGTCCTCTGTCAGTCATCCCACCACTACCCCTATTTCCCTATTTTACTTTACCTTTTAACGTGCAGTTTTTTTTAAAAAAGTTTTGTTTGTTTGTCTTTGTAGATACTTATTTCCTGTGTATGAATGTTTTGCCTGCATGGGTGTATATGCACCATGTGTGTGCAGTACCTTCAGAGGCCAGAAAAGGGTGTCAGAGTTCCTGGAACTGTGGTGTGGTAAAAGACAGTTGTGAGCTGCCGTGTAGTGCTGGAAACTGAACCTGGGTCCCCTGCAAGATCAAATCTTTCCAGCCCCAAGGTACAGATATTTTGGCATGTAGAAATAACAGGGGCTGTGGATGTAGATGAGTTGGTCAAGTGCTTGCCTAACGTGCATGAGGCCGTGGGTTCTGTCGCTGTGACTGCCTAAATTGGACGAGGTATCACATTATCTCTAATCTCTGATGTGGGAGATGGAGATAGAAGGAGCAGGAGTTAAGGGCCATCCTTATCTATAGAACAAACTTACAACTTGCATGGGATATTTGGTATAGGAGACAGTGTCTCGAGGAAGGAAGGGAGGGAGGGAGAGAAGGAAAGAGGGAGTGGGAAGAGGAAGGAAAGAAAGGAAAAGTCTTTAACCGCCTGTGGAAGGAGGGCTAGCTTCCAGGCTTTGTCCACCGAGTGTGGCAGGAACAGGCGACAGGCTTGGCTTTATCTGCCTCTTGATGCTTTAGTAAACTGAGTGTTTGCCGTGGAGCCACAAGGACCAGAGTTCAGATCCCCAGCGCCCATAAACACCAGATACCAGGGTGCATTCTTACAACTCCTGCGCTAAGGGATCAGAGACAGGTAGATAGATCCCAGTGCCTGACAGTCAAGCCAGTCTCAGGTAAGCGTCAGGCTCAGTAAGAGTGTCTGGAAAAAAAAAGAAAAGTGGACTAGAGATTGAGGAGGTATCCTGTGTCAGCCTGTGCCCTCCACACACGCTTTCATGGATCAACATGCTTACAGGTACGTGCAATTGTGTGCAGAGACTGTCAGGCTCTCTGGGTCCAGCCACCCTCTCTCTGGTTGGTGAGTAGTTATCATGGAAAAGTAAGTATGGGTCGAGGAAGGTTGTCATGTGTGGTACTGGTGAAGTTTGATATATGTTTGTGCGGCATTTGGGACAGAGAAGAAGAAGAGAAAGAGCGGACCTTACAGGAGCTCACTGCTGGAGGTGGATTCTGAAGCACGGTTAAAAGTTTTGGTGTCCGGTGTCCCTTAATTCCAGCACTCGGGAGGCAGAGGCAGGTGGATCTCTGTGAGTTCAAGGCAGGCCTTTTGTTGATTCAAGAGGATAACAGCACCATGGTCCAGGACAGTAGCTGCAGATGTCTCTAGCTCTGTCTCTGAGGTGCTTAGGTCCAGGACAGCAGCTGCAGATGTCTCTAGCTCTGTCTCTGAGGTGCTTAGGTCCAGGACAGCAGCTGCAGATGTCTCTAGCTCTGTCTCTGAGGTGCTTAGGTCCAGGACAGCAGCTGCAGATGTCTCTAGCTCTGTCTCTGAGGTGCTTAGTGCTTAGAAGGTCTTCAGAGTTGGCTCAGAACACCTCACGAGATGGAAGGTTCTGAAAAAGATCGCGTTAGGCATTGAGATGCTAAGGCTGTCCTAATTCAGATAACACTGGGTAGATCTGGAGACTGTCACCAGACATAAAATCCCTCCAGTGGTACTGACTTGGACCTGTAACTCACCCCCTCCACAGGTGCCTCCTGCCAGCAAAGCCAGAGAACCACAAGCTGACAGTGGCCAAAGCCCTGAGCCTGGCATCTGGCATCTGACACCTGTCATGTTTTGGTGTTCTTGGCTTGCTTTTTGAGACGGTGTATGTAGCCCTGGCTGCCCTGGAACTCACTATGTAGATCAGGTTGGCCTCACCACAGAGATCCACCTGCCTTTGACTCTTGAGTGCTGGGATTAAAAGCTTGTGCCACCATGCCTGTCTAACCTGGCACATGTGAAAGCACTCATTCTGCCTCTCACTTCAAGCCTTTTGCCAAAGAACAGAGAACAGAGAAAGCTAGTTTCAGAGCCTCAGGCCTAGCCACAGCTGTCTTACTTAACCTTTCATGGCTGACATTTGGGGCAGAAAGTTCTCTGTTGTGGGCTGTGCTGTGCATTATGGGATGGATAATAAATAGATCCTGGCCTCTGCCCACTAGAGGCCAGCACCTTCCCTCCTGCCTCTTCCGTGCAACAAGTACAACCACCTCAGCCACACCACGGGTCCAGCGGGGAGAGCGTGATGACACACTGTGGTCCAGATGACCGGCCCAGTGCTTCTGTGACTTACCAGCTTTTCTCTAATCGAGGCTATGCTCATTTCAGATGTGGAAAAGGAATTCCGCAGAGGCAGCTGAGAACACAGTTCGAGGCTATTTACAGCAGGGAATGTGGTTATCTTGTAAAAATCCGGTCAGCCAGTCCCTTCTGATGCTCTGTCATCTTGCAGGAAAGAATTCCTAGCATATACCTGGGATGTGCTTCTCATCCAACACCAGCTTTGCTTTAAATGATAAGGAATGGCTTGTTTGACTGTGTGTTTAAAAGTACTTCTTTTTCTGTCCTGTGTGGGTTTGAACTCAGGGACTCATGCAAGGTAGACATGTGCTCTACCTCCCAGGCAATTCCACTTCCGAACTCCCCCACCCTCTATCTTCTTTTTTTTAAATAAAGATGTTTAATTATGGTAATGTGCACACAGCATAAATTGTCTTCTTAATCATTCTCAGCATATAAGTTCAGTAGTGCGATGTAAATTCAAGCACTTGAGTCCAGAAGTTTATGTTCTGGACAAAGAGTTTAAACCACAGTTCACCCTTCCCTGCTCTCCCTCCCTCCTGTTCCTGAGAGCTCTTGTTGTGCCCTGTGTCTGTGATATGGCTACTCTAGCTATCACATGTATAGAGACTTGCATGGTGATTGTCTTTCTTTGATAGCCTATTTCACTCAACATGTCCTGACATGTGTTGGACTCCCTTCCTGTTGAAGATTGACTGACATTCCTTGTGAGCTCTTGTCGATGTCTCATCAGTGGGCCTTCAGTCTTTCCACCTTTCAGTTCCTGTGCATGGCCAGTGTCTCCCAGAGAGTCCCTGCTTCTGTTCCTTTAGGGTTGTGGGCAGCGATGCTTTTGCTAGATCCTGACCAGTTGACTTTGAAATGCTCTTGCACCGCTTTCTTTGCTGGGGAAGTAGACTCTCCCCTGCCCCTTTGACCCACCCTTCCCACCCTTTCCTGAAGGTTTGCACATACCAGCTGCCTGATGCTCTTCCCACTCCCAGGAGGCAAGCACTTGCATCTTTGGGTCGAGCTCTCTGAATAGCAGTCAGGCAGTCAGTCACAACCTCCTCCGCCACTTGGGCTGTGGCCTGGTGAAGTTAGGTCTCTGGTGTCTCTCAGTCATGTAGGCAGCCCCAGCACTGTCAGTTTTAAAGAGAGAAGAAAGATCTCATATCATGGAAATGGCAAACCACTGTTCTTTGCTGTAGCGCTTCTGAGAGCCTGGAGTCTTCTGCCTCCTTCTAGCCTTGGAAAACATTGCTGCCTGGTTCTTCCATACTGCCCTGTAATCTCTACCAGTCTACCAGTGGGGGTGCAGAGGCCTGGGTGGCATGCTCGCTGCAGTTTCCCTGTAAATATGCTGCTTCTGCACCAGGATTCTCATTTAAGAAAACAGAAAGCAGGAAAGCAATATGTTGAAAAGCTGGTATCTATGGAGACTGCTTTTTCCCCCCTTCCCTTTCTTTTTTTCTTTCAAAATTAGACCAAATCGTCCCTAAATCTATGTAATTCTATTTGCAGACTGGGTCCATTAAGCCTCAAGATGAGGGCTAGTTTTGGTCCATCAACACTAGGGTGTGTGGACCAAGGAGTGGAGAGGCTCACAGTCATGTTGGTAGAGAGAAGAAGATGACAGATCTGGAACGCCACCTGTGCTGGAGAGTCCTTACGGGGCATGACGCTCCTCACTGTTGGCCAGTGAGTGCAGTGCTTTGAGATAATGGGATGAACCAAGGCGAGTGCTCCAGTGGGATTTTCTGAGACTGGATAAGTAAGTGGTGCTAAGGCTTGGGTTGTGGTTTCCTGTTGAGCAAGCGGCACAAGCACCAGTTCTTTTCTGTCCAGCACGCTCCATATTAAACAGTGTTGCTGGAGATTGAGAATACAGCGCACTGCCCATTCATTTCTGCAGACGTGATATTTCTGAAGAGCTGAGAATCCAATGTTGGGCAAAACTATCTCCTGTAGCCTTAGGGGCCAACTGGTCATTATCTCCCCGTGAACTCCTCGAGTGAATAAACAGACTGGCTGGGTCTGTTTCTCTCTCTCTCTCTCTCTCTCTCTCTCTGTGTGTGTGCATGTATGTGCTTGTGTGTTATATATACATGCACACAGAGTCCAGAGGTCATATTTAAGTATTTTCCTTGGTTGCTCTTTACCTGGCAGGAGCATCTCTGAACCTGGATTCACTCATGTCGCAGGGACTCTGCCTCCTCTGCGTGAAATTACTGTCAGAGGCTCAGCTTTTGTCCATGGATGCTGGGAACCAAAATTAGGTCCTCATGCTGTGTGGTAAACCTATTGAGCTATCTCACCACTTAGCTCCCCGGTCTGTTTTTCTGAAGGTGATAAATGGTTCCTGTTCTCTCTCTCTCTCTTTCTCCCTCCCCCCCCGTCACCCCCCCCCCCTTGATGGAAAGTCAGGCCTTCTAATTGCTCTGATTTCTTTCTGCTTCCTGCCGTTTCCATCAGGAGCTGGGGCCCTACTGAGCTCCTCTTACCTCAGCCCATCTGCATTACCTTTCACCCCCTTCAGGTCCACCTGTCTGCCTGTGCCAGCTTCCTTTCTCTTCTTCAGATCATCATTCCCCCTCTGGGCTCCAGCCTGAGAGTCTCCACAGTTTGTCTTTAGCACGGTCTCCCTTTTATCCTTCCAGATACCCAGGGATGCCCTGTGTGGCAGTGATGGTTCGTATACGGGCAGCCACCCTTTGTAGCCTGTGTGCTTCTGTGTTGAGAGAGAAGGTCATGGAAGCCATTGCTGTGTGTGTGTTCACGTGATGCCAGTTCCCTTTGGAATGCCCAGAGGACCTGATCTGTGTGTGCGATTCCATCATGTTTCCTCCCCCTGCCTTGATCAGAGGTCCCAGCCGTGAGTGTGAGGGGAGCGGATGCCCTGAACTCTGCACACATGCTCGGTTGGTTTTCTTTCTCCTGCTTCATTGAAGGGGCATTGTTAGATCAGAAGGGCTGAGAAGCTACAATGCCAGCCTTCTGTTTCTCGGAATGTCCATTTGTTACCAAATACAGAAGATGCGATGTTAGGGAACTAGGGAATTGAGGCCATAGGAGGCCACTGTCCACTTCGGGCAGGAAGATGGCCTCACAGAGCGTTCCCTTCATGCTCATGATCCTAGGATCCACCTGCATAAGACCAGCCATTGCTGCTGCTTTCCTTAATTAACCTCACAAGGTTCCCTACACGGGTTCAGGGCTCAGGATGTGTCTGAGATCTAGCATCTTAAATGTCAGTGTGATGCCATCTATGGCAAATAAATACAAGCACCAGAGCACTGAACTTGGTTGTTTAGCATTCCAGCTGAAGTAGGAGATTCTCCAAGGCCCCTTCAGATACCAAAACCTGTGGACAAACCTGTGGACAGTCATTTACATACAGTAGCACAGAAATTTCATATGATCTGCATCCTTCATTTGGCAGAGAGAAAATTAACTTTTTCAGAGTTAAAATACCTTTGGAGGTATTTTTACTGTGTGTGTGTGTGTATATTGTCAAGGTACATGTATTGAGGTCAGAGCACATCCTGGTATGTCAGTCTTTCTCTTCTGCCTTGTTTGAAGGGGTGTCTCTTCTTTGCCACTATCTACACTACAGGTTAGCTGACTGGAAAAGTTCTGGGGATTCTCCATTTTCTACTTCTAAGTGGTCGTGAAGACCCACAGAACTTGGGTCCTCACATTTGCCCTGGAAGTAGTTTACCCACTGAGCCATCTCCCTAGCTTCTTTTACCCTGCTTCCCAGAATTCAATGTAAATTCCTTGTCATGATTGTATTCTTTGGTGTCTTAGAATCTCCTTGTGTGTGTGTGTGTGTGAGTGTGTGTGTGTGTGTGTGTGTGTGTGTGTGTGTGTGTAGGGGGGCATAATCTCACAATATAGTTCAGACTGGCTTGGAATTCACTATGCAGTCTAGGCAGGCCCCACTTTACTACCATTCCCCACCTCCACCCCCACCCCCAGCCTCCTGAGCAGGGCTTTGCTGGTATGCACCACCATTCCTGGCCTGTGTCCCCTCATGATTCAGTACCTAGGCATGAACAAATAGAAGTCCATGTTGGGAAGGGACTGAGTTTGGTCTTTTTTATTCAGTGCCAGAAGATTGCCTTGCTCCCTCTGTGTGTGTGTGTTTGCAGGTAGATGTGCAGGTGGATTTCAGAGGGCAGCCTCTGCTTCCTCCGCTTTTATTTTGAATGTATAAACAGTAGAAACAGTCATTATGATGCTTAGGAATTTTATCTTTTAAGATTGATTTATTTTATGTTGTTTGAGTGTGTGTCTCAGTGTATGTATATATGGAGTGTGTGCACCTGATGCCTAAGGAGGTCAGAACAGGGTATCAGATTACCTGAGACTGGAGTTACAGGTAATTTTGCTTTGCCATGTGGGTGCTGGGGACTGAACCCAGGTCCTCTGCAAGAGCAACCAGTGCTGTTATTCCCTGAGCTATTTCTCTAGCCTGCTCATAGGATACTTAGTTTTACAATAATATTTTAGAAAAAAACCATTTGAGCCCTGCATAGGAAAGAAAATACATTTGAAAACAGTCAGCATCCAGCTATTATGTGGCCCTGGGTTTCTGTAAGGCCTGGATCTGTGGCTGATTCTATCTAGGCTTCCCTGTACATCAAAGGATGGCAGATAGGGCAGGTAAACACAGACCATATCTTCACACACCTACCTGCAGTGCAGGCATGCTCACACCCACCATCAGCTTCACGGGGAAGAGGAAATCCCCAGAGGTGTACTGGGCTGCTCCTGTGAGTGACACAGGAACAGGTTAGCAGGCCTGAAGTACACACAGGAAGCCGGGAGGACTGGTGTCACCAGGGAGGAAAACACTGCCCCTCTGAGCCCGTTTTTATGCTTTGTTTGTATAGGATGCTCTTCTGAGCATATAAGTTTATTTCAGTGTGTAGACCTTTCTCCCTTACACAATCACAGATTATTCAAAGTTTCCCTCGCTTGCCCCTTCTCTTACGTACGTGTCAGATACCAGAGTGTTGGGGGCCTTTGAATGTTTTTCTTCTTGTTGACCTCATAAAATTGTTCCCCTCAAGAGACCATATGCAATATAATAACAAATGCAAGGCCCAGTCTGCTCTGATGGTCACTGTAATGCTCGCACATATTTAGAAAAGGAATATATCAAAAGTCTGACACCCTCTCTTTGACTTTATAGTTTTAAAAACAATGCTTCAAGTGGCTGGGCTACTTCAGGCTGACCGGCTGTATGTTCTCCAGGATCCTTGTATATCAGCACTTTATGGGTTGACTTACACCCTCAGATGGCTGAAGCCTTACCTATAAATCTACTGCCACCATCGATTGGCTCTGTTTCTGTGGAGAGAAGAGGAGTTGAAACAAGTCTCCCAGGTCACTAATTCTTCCAACACTTGAGGAAATGGAAGCCAAGGTGGTAGGGAGCTCTAACCAGTAGGCTCACCCAAGCCCACTGTTACTCTGTCTGAGTGCTCTTGCGTTCCTCCCTGGAGCCATTTCAAAGAACAGATTCTTAGCCAAATCATGACATTTTTTTCACCCTCCCCCCAAACATGTTCACATTTCCTGCCAGAGTTAAGTGTTGAACTGCTTTGAAGGCTAGACTTAAGCTCCATGTTTAAGCTTGAACATTAATGTAAATGCCGAAGAGTTCTGTGATGTGAGGAGATGGGGGGTGGAGGGCTGTTTTAAAGCAGCCGGTGTCCCATACCCAAGGGTTTGGAAAAGCACAGCCTAGGAGGCAAAGCCACGCTAGGCCTTGCCCTGTGAGGTGGGGCTCCAGCCAGAGGACCCTGTGGAATCAGAGCAGATCATTAGGCTGGGAGGGACAGGAAAAGGAAGCTTCCAGGGAGAGAAGAATGAGGGTCATTGGGCCAGGGCCCGGGAGGGGTTCATTAATTGTACTTTGAATGCAGGGAGGGGCACAAGGTCAAGGGCTGGGTCAGGTTGGCTGGGCAGGGTAAGGGAAGGGGGAAATGCTGTGTGGGCTTGGGAGGAGATGGAAAAATCAACCAGATAGATGTGGGAAAGGAGGGAACAGAAATGTTCTGGTTCTGTGCTGGGTGATTGTGGGCTCTAGCAGGGCCTGGGTGAGAGGTGTGTAGGCTGAGTCTGTCTGGTGGAACCACCACAGACCGGGTCTGCCCTCTCGTTCATCTGGTACAGTGCCCTGTTGCTCCAAGTACCAACCTGCTCCCAGGAGTCCCCTTGGCACAATGATGGGCCCTGAGGAAATCCTTGCTTCTCAAATGGCTCCACGAATGTACCGGTGAAGGACCTGAAAGTGCATGTTGGATGGGGATTCCCCTTGACATTTGACATTCAGTATCCGCAGTCCCCAGCCTTTTCATGTGTGGTCTGTATGGGTGCATGAGTGTCAGGATGGAATGGTCAGAGGACAACCGTAGGTACCCTTCCTTCCTCAGGTGCCTTTCCACCTCTGTGTTGCTATGTGACAAGGTCTCTCACAGGCCTTCCTGATCTTTTAATGTAGGTTCCTGGCATGGAACCCAGATCTTCATGCTTGGAAAGAGAGCAGTATACCTCCTGACCAGTCCTTCCTCCCCTCCTTCTTTACCCATCCACCCATCCATCTGTTTATCCTTCCTTTCTTCCTTCCTTCTTTCCTTCCTCCCTTTATCCCCTCACCCCCTTCTTTCTTCAATACAGCTGTTCTGTGTTACTTAGTCTGACATCAAACTTAGGATCTACCTCCTTCTTTAGCCACTATAGAGTTCTGAAGTTCACATATGCACCACTATGCCTGGCAGGACTTTGTTGGGTCATATAACAGTTCAGAGTAAAACCACTAAGGAAAGGGAATATGGACCAAGGAATGGATAAGAGATTTGAATTCTTGAGTTTGGTTTGTCATCCTAGGGTGCCTTGGTGGAAAGTTGGTCTCTGCCTTTAGGAAATGACAACTTGGAGTAAAGGCTAAGTTTCTATTGATTGGAGGCTAACCAAGTAGAAAATTAATTTAGCCAAATAAATATTCAGACCAGGAAATCTGACCATGGAGATGAGGTGGATTTGGGGATGGAGTCCTACTTCCCTGTTTGTTTGCTTTGGTGACCCTAGCAAGTCACTTTTGTCTCTGGGAACCTTAAGTTTTTCTGTTTGGAAAGTGGCCAGGAGTCCTGGTGAGACTGGGAAGCAGGAAGCCAGTTGCATGGTTTCATTCAGCTAATATGTGAGCATGAAGTCTTTGTGTCAGCTCTCGTTAGAGAGGAACCCTAATGCCCACTGCTGAAACCTAGGTGGACCACGCAGCTCTTTCCTGGGCACACAGAGCCTCCCACTTGGCTTCTTGTTCTTTATGACGATTTCCCACCTGTCAACTAATGAATTGGCACTGTGGTCTCTCTTCGCGAAAGAGATTTCTTCTGTCATTTAGGAGCTTCTGAGCTCATTTGTGTACCCCACCCTCTTTCTCCCTGCCTTGCCTCAGCTACTTGTAGGCCTGGGGCACCCCTCTGCCACTTAAGGTTTTGGAGGAAAGATGAAAATGTCCCTGAGAGGCCTGGGAAGCTGTCTCCCCTAGTGGAAACCTGTTGGCCCAGTGGGTGTCCACGGGTGCCTGTCCAGTGCTGGGGTGGCAGGGGCTGCTCTGTTGCTCTGAAGTCAGCCTGACTTGTGCCATAGTCCCCTGTGGCTACTCTGGTAGTTCCCTCAGCTTCACATGGCTGTCTCCACACAGCTGAAGAGCTTGGGTGACAGACAGGCGCCATATGGCAGAGTTGTAAGCCTTGTTTTCAAGGTGGCAGGCTGAGATGCTTCCTCTGGTCATCTTTCAGGAATCTGAGTAGGTAGTTCATCTGGAGAGGAGACCAGGGGCTTGAAATACAGAAGACCCTGAGATTGAACATTGAGCATTTAATGTCATTTTAGAATAAAAGCAAATTCAGTCAGCAGCCAGATAATTTCCAGAATAAATGGCAAAGGATTAACACTGCGATAAGCAGCCTGTAGTCAGATGAGTCCTGCTTTTTTTTTTTCCCCTTGAACTTGGGATCCCTGCATATCACAGACAAGCATCAGAGCCCAAGATTCAAATCTGTTACTGAATCCTTTCCAGAAAAGCGGGGAAAAGCTACCAATTTGTCATCTGTTACACAATTTTGTAACCTTTCTTTTTCTGATATTTTTGTACTATTATTCACTCGGCTCACAGTCCTGCGCCAGATTTGCGCCTGCTCATTTTACGATGTGTGCGTGGCTGTGGTCTGTATTTTACGGGGAAGGACTGGGGGCTTAAGCTGGCAGGACCAGGATGGCACATGCAGCAGAGGCTTCCAGTCAGGTTTTCCATGGCCACGGTGTGGTGTGGCTTGGCTATTTTAGGGTCTGGGTTGTATTGCTTCCCTCCCAGGGTGGTCTGCTGAGAAATGCTGGGTCAGTTCATCAGGACAAGCTCAGCAGGGCTGTCTTGCTAGAGGAAAAAAGAGGAGTCTTCATTTCCCTAGATGGCAGGATTTGCAGCTTCCGAAGTAGCTGGGAGAGGATCTGAATTTTGTTTTTCACTGGATATGCAAATCTGTTGGAGGGATGCTGGTAACCAGTGTGTCTTGAGGTTTTGGAGTGAGTTTGGCTTTGTTCTAGAAAGTGAACACAAATGCCATCAGCCAGGTGAGTGGGCAGCAAGGCCCCCCGGGAACCTCAGCTCTCCACAGACAGCATCCCGAAGACAACGGCTTCCTTGGGAACTCATATTTTGAGGTTTTCACCAAATTTCAGCTCAATATTTAGTTCACACAGACGGAGCATTATGGAACATGTTAATTCTGTTTTTCCATTTTTATACAATGTCTCACAGCCCCCTTTCAAATACAATAGTCTTTCAGGTTTCGCTCCTAAGCATCTCTCTAACTTTCTATTTCCATTTCAATATTTCCTGCCACCCAGACATCAACAGATGGGCAGGAACGATGCAGTACCCCCCCTTCTGCTCTGCCTGCTCCCCCCACCCCTGAGTTCTCACACACCCGTGCTGAGTTCCGCCTCGCTGCCTGCTTCTTGGCACAGGCCGGTAGTTCCTGAAATGCTCAGAGGAGACCAGGAAAAAAAAAGTGTTACTCAGGTGAGCCTGTCCAAGTTTATTTTTTCCCCCTTAAAAAAAAAATCTCTTGGGGCTGGGGAGATGGCTCACTGGGTGATGTGCTTGCTGTGCAAGCCGTAGGTCCTGAATTCAGATTCCTAGAACCTGTCTGAGGCTGGACTGCATGCGCCTCACACCCCTATAAACCCAGCACTGCTTTCTGAGATGGAGAGAAGAAGCCTCCTCGGTCAGCTCGCCTTGAGTATGCAGAGGCAATAAAGGGGCAGTGCCTTAAAGAAATTCGTACGTTATCTTCTCACCAGCACGCATGAGCTGTGAGTCCTAGGTGTGTTCCTGCACACAGACTCACACACCCAAAGAGGTAGCTAGACAGACAGACAGACAGACAGTCACTTGCTGCCCTATTTGCTGCCACCTAAAGGGATGAAAGCAGACAGAGTACAGATTCTGTCTTGGCTTGGCTTTCTTCATGTTAGTTCCCTTACATACAATGCCACCTAAGTGTAGTGATCAGGCCCTTGGGTGATGCTGTAAAAGCCAGCACAGCTCTGATGAAGTCAAAAGACCCCCCTAACTCCCTTCTGGTTCCCAGTCTGCCTGCACCCACCCTTCTAGCCCCCCTGTCCCCCCCCTCTTTTTTTTTAATGTCTTCTCTGAATGTTTGCTGGCTGCAGTAACGGAAATAGTGTAAAAAAAAAAGAAGTCAGCCGACTACTGTCTGCATGTCGGCACTGGTCCAGGGAGTTTCAAAGGGATATTTTATTGATTCGGTAATTGTGTGGTAGAAGGGACAGCTGAACTGTACCTCAGGGCGGGAAAGCCCCTACTCTCACACACTTGTGTCCCAGCCAGGCTGAGCATGTTCGCAGGGCACGTGCAAGCTCAAGTGTGTAAATACCTCTGTCTCCATATGTACTCTTCAACGTCCTTTTTTCTGTCTGTCTGTGCAGGCCACATCTTTTGACACGGGGTGTCTTTTCTATTTCTGAGTATTTCTCGAAGGGCTCTTTTGAAAACCTTGCACGTGAATGGTGTGTCACATGGCAGCTTCTTTCTGGAGGGCTTTCTGTCAGACCTCTTCATGACATCAAATCTCAGAGTAGCCTCGCTTGGCCCAGACTTGTCAGGGTACAGTGGCCCCTTCTCAGCTAATAAGCTGATTGCTTTCCAAACCTGAAGGGGTGGACTGAGTTGTTTGGACAAACAATTGAAAATGAACTGTGTCAACTTTCACCGCTGCCATATTTCGCACTGGCATGCATATCTGGGCTGTTCCATCAGTTTGGTTAGACAGGAAACATTTATGACAAGGGCGTTTTGAAAACCAACAAGAGCCTCAGAGGACCTGACAGAATGTCCTAGCTGGGGGTTAGGTGGCCAGGAACCACAGGGCAGCTATCAAAATCGCTTCCTGGGATGTCTTAGGTAAAATAACCGCTCCTCTTTCACTATGGCAGTTACTGTTTTGAGGACTTTGGCTCTGGACAGGACAATCTCATTGTTTCACAGGAGGAGAGAGGCCATTTCCCTTCACCTCAGGGCTTGATGTAGGCCATTAGAGTGGGGCTTTAAGAACTGTCTAAATCAGGACAAACATATCTGCCTTCAACCTTTAGTAACTGTTACTGGGAGACAAGCCCATCCTGGCTGCCTTGTAAGCTTTCAGAAACATCTTTACCACTGTGGTTTCTGCTTTTCCTTAGTCTTTCCATTGACATGCCTTTCTTTTGCCTTCACTCCCGCCAAGGCCCCATGAAGCATCCACTGATACTGGATAATTGGAAGTAGTGCTAGCAGCCCCAGACCCTGCATGTATGCTCTTCTATTAAGGGAGGAATCATATAACAAAACCCACAGATGTATGAATCTAATGATTATAAAAAGAACGGACATTCAGTATATTAGGATTTGTTTATTTTTATGTGCATTAAGTGTTCTGCCTGCATGTCTGTGCAAGGGTGCCATATCCTCTGGAACTGGAGTTAGAGATGTTTGTGAACTACCATGTGGGTGCTGGGAATTGAACTTGGGTCTCTGGAAGAGCGGCTAGGGCTCTTAACCGACGAGCTATCTTTCCAGCCCAGCCTCATGAATGTCCGTATATTATAAGGCAGTGGAAGGTAGAGAGGGGTTCCCTCCAGGTGAATGACTGATTGCCCTGGGGGGCTTTCCTCCTTTATTTTATTTGAGGTATTGGGGTTTACACAATCTTGTGTTATATATTTTTAAAAATTCCTCAACAGTTTCATATGTGCATGTAATGAATTGAGGTTACCTCCATCCCCATTCCTTTTCCTTATCCCTCTCCGGTTAGCACCCCATTGCTCTTTCACATCCACCCCCCCCCTCCAGTTGAATCCTCCCATTCCTTTTTTTCATCCCCTTCCTTCTCCCATTGAAACCTTCTCTTCAAAAAGCTTCTTTCACATTTTTATGTCATTTGCTTGCTGATTTATTTATTTATTCATTCATTCATTCATTCATTCATTCATGACCTCCTAAGTTTAGTTAGGGTTCTTTGTACTAACCCAGGGATTATTTCATAGGCATGTTGGAAACACTGACACAAGTGACTTCAGTGTAGCCAGCAACCCCTGAGGGAGAGGTGGGGCCTCATGAACCTGTCCCTCTCCATGGTTAGAATGTGATTTTCTCAGTGATGGATTCCAGGGTGAGCAGGAGGTCACTACCTATAGAGCTGGAAAAGAGCTTTCTGAGCCAAAGGGACAGCAGCTATAAAGACCCCGTGGCAGAGTGAGCCTGTGCCTGGGAAACAGTGCCTCTGGCCTACCCCCAGCCCCGATACACACATATCACAGACTCTGCCTTTCACCAGAACCATCTTTAGATTGTACGGTGGTTATTTTTCTCAGCAAGGTGATCACAGCCCTGATGGCGCATGCCCAGAGGAGTTTCTTACCTGCATTCACAGTTTCAGAGGGTTCAACCCATGCCCATTTGATTCCAAGTTTTTGAGGCAGAGTGTCAAGGCAGGTGGGTGGGAATATGGGTGGAGGAGATTCTACATGCAGGTAGCAAAGGAAAGGTGCACAGAAGAGAGAGCCAGGGCAAGCTACAGCTCATAAGGATTTATTGCTAGGGAGATCGTTTCCCTCCCCTGAAGTCCTACCTCTTCTTAGATGCCTGAGACAGATGTGAGATGGCTCCACACAGTGGGGTGCTTCAGTCATTCCCAGCATGATTGCTAACCCAATCAAGCTTCTCCATTGCACTCGGCTCTGTTCTCTACCCCCTGTGTGCTAGGCCCATATCAATCCTTCCAGATAACACCTCTCTGATTAGCCTTATAGTGAATGTATGGGATGACTCTTATCTGAATTCTGTATATACCAAGACATTACATAATCTGCTTCTGTTCTCCTTCCCCAGAACAGGCCATGCTATTGATTGATGTGGGTCAGCGATATGTGGGTGAACCGACATGGTTGGGATTTTGTCCATTTGCTTGAGTTTAAACAAGCCCAATTTAATGGCCCTTCATGTTGGATGAATATCATGGTAGAGTCAAAAAAGTGTGTGTGTGTGGGGGGGGGCATGTTGTGATATTCATAAATGCAGGTCTCTTTTTATTTTATTTTATTTTTTTTTAAGTGTCTTGGCTTCTTTGCCTGAGTGAAGTCTGCCTTGGAGCCCCCTTGGGTTCTTATGACTGAAGAAAAGAATCAGTCCTCCTGTCTTCTCATTCCACGGGTACTCGGGAAAAGCTTCTGTCGCCAGGGACTCTGCTGGATCCTGAGGAGGCGTGTCCTTCCATACCAGGAGGTACAGTGGCTTCCAGCCTCTGGCAGTCTCCATCTCAAGGTGGCCCCTTGAAACAGAATCTGAAACCACAGCCCATGTGAAGAGCAGGAAAATGAAGACACCTCATAGGTTAATTTCCTGACATTTTCAGTTGTGTGTCTTCCCAGCTTATGAATATAATCTTAGAAGAGTACTTTACAAATATCTGTTTCTTAGCAAAGACAGATGTACAACAGAATCATATGCACTGCCCTCTTCCTCAGACGTGCTCCTCAATTCTCAGGCACTCCTCATATCTTAACATTGGTGCTTCCTCCCTGTTCACTCTGGGTGATGTTCAGTGGTGGCTTTTGCTTGTTTTTGGGTTTTTTGTTTTTTGAGTTTTGTTTTTGTTTTGTGGTTGTTTTTTTTTGTTTTGTTTTATTTTGTTTTGAGACAGTGTTTCTCTGTGTAGCCCTGGCGGTCCTGGAACTCACTCTGTAGACCAGGCTGACCTCAAACTCAGAAATCCTCCTGCCTCTGCCTCCCAAGTGCTGGGATTAAAGGCGTGCACCATTGTTTTGTGCTTTTTGCTGAACCTTTGGTTCTCGGGATCAAGGACAGTGTCTTCTACTTGGGTCTGATGGCAGTGGGCACCCTGTGAGCATTGTTTTCGGACTCTCAGTTCTGTAGTTCTTCTGTGATGCCAGGCTCCTAGGCCATGTGAAGAAGCCATAACAAAATCAGAGTTAGCATGTTTATGAGGTTTTTTCAGGAACGTTTGGATTCTGTATCATCGGACTTAGACAGCTGGTTATGATTCTTAGGCCTCAAACCCCACAACGCTTTTGTGGAAGCCCTTAGCTTACACGCTGCCGGGTGCTGCTGCAGCGTGGTGTGGTGTGGTAGACATGTCCTGAACTGAGAGTCAGGAGAATCACACATGAAGTCTATTCTACCTGTGTGTGAGGTTCGGGATGAAGGTTGTAGATGTGACAGAGACGGTCCTTTACTCTGTTTCTGCCCATAGTTGAGACATCAGAAGATGGACCTCATCTTCATTAGCACTGGAAGCTCAAATTGAAGATTGAGCATACATGACTGCCAAAAACGCAAGTCACTACTAGAGTAGATGTAGCACATTGGCTACCTTCCAGTGTCACTGTCCCTTTGCTGCTGTTGGTTGGAATACCGCTGAAGCATCCCCCCGGACTGGTTCTTGTTTGTTTCTATTGAGAACGAGGAACTGCTGTGGCACGGATGTTGTCAGTCGAAACATTTTTTTTTAACCCAATACACTCTTTTAGATGTGTGGATAGTCTTAGCAACACACACATGACATTGTGTGACTTAAGACAATTAAGATGATTAAATCACATAGTATTTTGTACTCAGCTAGTTTATAAGTAGAGGAGGACGGGGATATAGTTATATTTCTAATCCAAGGCTAGCACAGGACCCTGCTACATAGCAGGATAGATCCTCACATAATATCTGTAATCTATACTTCGGTCTGGGTGCTCATCCACTCTTGGGTAACTGTTCCCCCCCCCCCCCCCCCCCCCGCTCCCCTCCGGCTGGCTTCCTGGCCTTAGACTCTCCCACTGGTCTCTTGTATCTATCCTGGGAACATGTCTGAGCATGCTGACCTGCAAGAAGATGTTCTTTGTCACCAGAAGTCTGTCTAATCCACAGCCTCATAAAGGTGAGCAGTTGGTGAGGGGAAACAGAGGGCACACCTCTGGGCCTCAAGCAGTTGTCCTTGGCGGAAGTCCAGCATGAGCCTGTCCCTGCCAAAGGAACACCACCTGCAGGGACTGTGGCTGGGATATTCCCAGGGCCTGGGATGGTCTTGGGAGTGGGAGCTAAGAGCCTCCTCCATGCCATGGGATGTCAGCTTGGACTTGCTCTGTGAAGAGTCTGGGACTCCAGTGTTTTTCCTCATCTGTAAAATGGACTCATCCACGTCTCACAGGCGCAGTGTACGTGTGCACATTTGCTCTCAGGAAGAGCCTTGAAGATGGGAATGTCTCTGGAGACTCAGAGATGCTGCCAGCTCCTTGCGGCACAGTCATCACCATATTACGGATCTCAGGTGCTGGAGCAGAGACTCAGAGGCTGACCCCCACCTCCTTCCAGAGGGCTCCCAGTTTTCTCCAAGGAAACCATAGCTTCCTGTCTCAGCTTAGATACCAGATCTCTACTTGCTATTTTGGTTTTGTTTTGTTTTGTTTTCATAAGAAAGTAAAGGGGTTTGTACATGTATGCTTGTGAGGACTGACCCAGAATTCTCAGGTAACTCCTAGCTATTGCAAGAAGCAGAGAAGAATTTCAGGATGGCCAGGGGAAACAATAGTGCCTTCTTTTGTTCTTCTGATGGTGAACTTTGCCTGCTAGATCTTTCCTCAGAAGCGTGGGAGTTCACTAGCAATATCAATTAGTTACTTCCGCCTTTAATTGGAGGGACTTGTTGTAACTCGAAGGATTCTCTTTTTGGCTTTCTTTTTCATTATTTTTCTACACGCTGGGCTCTTTTGAAACAGGTATTCTTGAGCAGGTAGAAACCTGTTTGCAGTTCTGGGCTCTCTTGACCCCTATGGGAAGGTGAGAGAGAAGGGAGGGGGACATGCCCCCTCACCATTTCAAGTGTGGGACTCAGACCAGCAGGCAGTCCAGCTGCCCGGGTATTTGTTGCGCTCTGAGTCCTGGACTCTCCTCTAGGCATCTTGACTTGGTCTGTCTTTCACAAGATCTACAGGTGATTCGTGAATATTTATTTGAAGAGCAGGAGAACTTTTCAGATTGTGTGAACTTTTTTTTTCCCATAGAACTGTAAAGCAAGAGGGGCTAAAGAGATAACTCGGTTTGTGAAGTAATGCTTCACAAACATGAGGACCTGAGGTTGACCACCCAGAACCAGGTTTAAAAAGCCTGGCACAGACAATGGTGGAGAGTGCTTGCCACAATGATGTGTGGGGGTGGGGGGTCCAGTTCAGTGAGCCTAGCTGGAGATCCTGTCTCAAAACACAAGGTGAAGGGCACCTGAAGAATTATGCCCCAGACTGATCACTGGTCCCTACATGCATTGCAAACATGTACATGCATACACACATGGAAAGTGAATTAAAAAAAAAAAAACAAAAGTGTAAAGCAAGAGGATGGTTGTCAGGTGGACATTTCACCTTTTCCAGGATGTGTGTTCTTGCCTCTTTCTTCTAGAGTAATTTCCTTGCCATTCTATAATTTCCAATCCCTTACGTGTTATCTTTGACTTGACAGAAGGCTATGAAGGACTGAAACCAGTGAGGGTGTTCATGTTTCCTGTAGTTTATCACCGTTGATATGCCAGGAACCCCTGAGAGTGGAAGATGCTCAGGAAGATGCATCATGTCTCTTGGTGACTGCAGACTGTCTTTAAAAGTTGGACCAGGCTGTCTCAGCATTTCAAAAGAAGACGATGTGTGCATGATGCAATGGGAAGCCAAGGCTGCATCAGTGGAGGCTTGCAAGGTGCAGGCTCCTAGTCAGATGGCATTGCCCCATCAGCAGCTGTGAGGCAGTGTGGGGTCTGAATCTTCAAAGAACCCCATGAATCTGTTTTTGTTTAAGAGACATGCAGTTGGTGGTAAATTTGCCATTCTGAGAGAGGGCTTTGGGCAGTGGCTTGGTGACATCATGCCATTCTGATGAAAGAAGTGTTGAGCCAGCCTTTCTTTGGTCAGGACATCTTAAAGCAACAACCTTTCTATTTCTAGAGCAAAGCAAACACTCTGCAGGTGTCTCTGTCCCTAGCCGGCCGGGGAGCAACGTTTTCATATTGTGGTTGTCCTAAAACTGAGTGGACTGTAATTTATTGTCATGTGCTGAGGAGCTGGCCCTCAGATAATGAATGCTTCTTTGGAAAAATGTCAACGTGTATAAATTCAAGATTATTTAGGAAACACACAATTTCAGTTGCCTTATTGAATAAAAAGATAACTAGATTGCCCTGGCATACAGAAAATATTGAAACATGTAGCTTCATTCTTTTTTTTCCCCTGAAATTATGAACAGGGCATAAATTTACCTGAGGGTAGAGGATGGCATTACATAGCTAAATTCATCTCTAATTTGGTTAATTTTTTTTTATCATGATGTCAGAATGGAGGAAAGTGGCGTTCAATCAATGTGATCACTTTCTTCTCCCTCCCTCCCTCCCTCCCTCCCTTCCTCCCTCCCTCAGTCTTCCTTCTTTCCATAGAGACTAGGTTGTTGGTCTTCAGGAAGCACCAGGCTTTGGAGATAATAGTGGTAATGGTGTTGTTGTTGGTGGTGGTGGTGGTGGTAATGATTATAGGTTTTCCATTGATAACTCTGTCTCTTCCAGACTGATAACACTTTTGGTGTGGACCTATCTGGTCCAGTCTTAAGGGCTCTTCCAAGAGGGGGCTGCATGGAATACTGATGTGGAAACTGAAAAGAACAGCACATGTGACATCATTGTATAAGAATGGGACATGCTGCTGTGACAGGCAGTGGAGTGGTGAAAAAGCCTGGAACTCTTAGCTGTGACCTTTCCTGAGTGATGAGGACCTTGGGTGGGGTCTGATTTTTGCATGTAAAATATATAAGGATGTTTGTGTGAGCCAGGAGGACCTGAGTTGAATTCCTCAAATCCATGCAAAGAAAAGCCGAACACATAGCCCACACTTGTCATTTCAAAGCTGGGAGAGTAGAGATGGAACAAGTCCCTGGAGCTCACTGGCCAACCTAGCCTACACCGCTTAGCAAATCCCAGGCCCGTGAACAACCCTGTCTCAAAGAGACAAGTGGACATGGTCTCCATCTCCATCTCCACATAGACACAGATGGACTTGCATATACAGGAGCCTGCATTTATACAAAAGATATGTGTATAGTATGCACAGAGGTGGCAGACACTTATGTGCATATGTAGATCTTTCTCTCCGTGTCTCTTTCTTTATGTTTATATTGATGTTGGTGGCTGCCAGTATTTTATTTTTTAGTGCTCAGGATCAGACTGAAGGCTTTGCAAATGTGAGGTGAATATTCTGCCACTAAGCTATGTTCCAACTCCCCTTTTATTAGTTTGATGTTGTGTGTGTGTGCACATGTGCACATGTGTAATAATGAATTCTTACTCGTTTGTTATTTGAAGATAGCTTAGTATCACATACTGAAGTGCACATTCGTTGGGAGATACTGAATGATGCCTTCTACTTTCTTTTTGTTTTCTTTCTTTCTTTTTTTAAAATAAGCTTTGGCTTGTTTTCCAACTAGCTCTTTTTTAAAAATTTTAATATTTATTTTATTTATATGAGTACATTGTACTGTCTTCAGACATACACCAGAAGAGTGCATCATACCCTAATACAGATGGTTGTGAGCTACTATGTGGTTGCTGGGAACTGAACTCAGGACCTCTGGAAGAGCAGTCAGTGCTCTTAACCACTGAGCCAACTCTCCGGCCCCTTTAATTTCAATGTATGGAATTTCAGAGGCCAGTCTTTAAGACAATGGCCCTTCACTTACTGAAGGTTGAGATGAACCATGTTCAGGGATATGTTGTCTCTGTCATACTGTCAAGAGCAGGTCCACGAGTAAGACAACTCCAGGGCTGTGACTTTTACTAACATCAACTTTTGATTGGTTTTCCTTTTCAATTCTGTTGCAAGTGTCAGAAGGCATCCTTTTCTCGTTTCTCCTTGTGGATCACTATCTACCATTCTAAAATCCTTAAGATATTATTACATAGCCTTTTAGGAGCAAGAACATCTGGCCTCAAGTGGATAACTGGAAAAAAATGATACAAATTGTATCTGCTCTTGAGTAACTCTGGTTTATACCTTTCCGGTGAAGTTTTGGTACCAGACTGCTATTTTGGCTCTGACATGGGCATAGGAACACATTATGGTTTTGACAGTCACTAATGTATTTATTAGAGTAGAAGTGAAGGTCTGACCCTTTTACCACACCAAAAGAATTATATAAAAAAAAAGAAAGAAAGAAAGAAAGAAAGAAAGAAAGAAAGAAAGAAAGAAAGAAAGAAAGAAAGAAAGGAAGTACCAGCAAACATTGAAGGTTGGGGAGATGGCTCAGTTAGTTATGTTATTCTCATGCAAGTATGAGGATGAGAGCTTGGATTCCCAGAAACCATGAGAAATGGGGAACATAGACTACATGTCTGGGGTTCCCCTGCTCCTGTGGTAAAGTGGGAGACAGAGATAGAATTCTTCGGAAGCTCATGGTGGTGAATAAGAGACCTCAAAGAAAGTGGGAGGCAATGGTGTCCTCTGACTTGCACACTGTGCCTTCCCATGTTCACGCCCAGGCTTGTACTCACACCCATGGGCCCACACATGTGTATGCACATCACATGCAGAGTTTAAGGGGGAAAAAAAAAGAGGACCAGCATGGAACTAGTATTTAACAAAAAGCCAAAACCAAAACCAAAAAAACGAAGAAAACAGAATTGCACTTACCACTTGATTCCTGATCCCAGCTCTCTTAACAGTTCATTATGTTACAGGGCCAGTAAGGAAATATTCTGCTATAGATCATGTAGGGGGAAAACCCCACATCAGTTAGCCTTTGACTTTTGGGTATTGTTAGCCTGTGCAGAATATGCAAATAGCTTTTCTGTGGTCCCTTGTTATACCCCCCATGAAGATTTTGTGGGGATCCATACATGAAGCTGACCTGGGGCCAACTCTCAGTGTGATTGTTTTTTAATAGAGACAAGTTTGTCAGTAGAGACACACGAGTGTAGTGCTCCATAGGTTATTTATTGTTCAAGTCTGTGGCCATAGGAATAACTTAAGGTGGCATTCAATGGCAAAACACACAGATACACACACACACACACACACACACACACACACACGCCACACACTCCATAAGCACACAGAATTTTACTGTCGAACTGGCAAGAAAAAGTAGTGCCAAATGTGGTCTGAGTATTGGCATCTTCATGAGTAAAAATTACATGAAAAGCACTCACAGGGGAAGGAAGAAGAAGAAGGGAAAAAAAAAAAAAACTAGGCTAACCGTGTAACAGACCACATTTCCTATCCACAGTCTGTCTTCTCGGGGTGTTTGTCTAAACAGCTTTGCCAGTTTTTCTAAACAGAACTGCTGGTGTCCTTGATCTGTAATCGGAGGAGCCTCCGCTCTGAGGACCAAATGCTCGTTGGGTTGAGAGTTCCTTTATTTGGCCAAATTAAACCCAACAGCCTCAGCTCTGCCCAAACTTGCAGCTCATCCAGGGCCAGCTAAGATGCCAGAAAAATGACAGGATGCAGTAACTCTTCCCTGTTCCTTTGATTAAAAGAAATTCCGTTCCCTGTGAGTACAGGGCTTTTTTTTTTTTTTCTTCTAAAATCTGGAAATGTATTACATTGATATGGTCTCAGATGCGAATTTAAAAAAAAAAATCACAAGAGGCTCCATGTGGTTGGTAGAATGATAAGCACTGGTGCTAAGATCTCATGTGGATGGTCCGTTATTTACTGTTTTCCATTCCATCCTTAGCGTCTGCTCGGGAAGATAGTCCCGAAGCACAGCACACATTCCTCTGAGGACAACTTGGGAGGGTTTCCTTTTTTTTGTTGTTGTTGGTGCCGGGTCTTACACATCTTAGCCTAGAAGCTCAAATACAGAGATAATTGGAAATCTAAAATCAATACGAATGGAGCATCGCCAAGGCAAGACAGATGCTGGAGTAAACCATCTGTAAATTCCATGGTGGGAGAGGTTGGGCTTAACATGTTTATCTGCATCCTATGAGCCACCTCTGAGCCAAACCAGGAGTGGGCTGCAAGGGTGTGCCGTGTGATTTCGGAGCCCCCTTCATGCCCACCCCAGCTCCACCTGTTGCCTGGAGTGTATTCACAAAACTACATGGAACGTTTTATGAGCATCTTCTTTCATCTTTTCCTCTAACAAGATTTTAGTAAGGAAGACTGGGCATTAAGAAAATCTCATAGAGTGACTGGCTTCTCCCCAGTCTGCTCTTTGTTGAGCAGTCTGAGAGATCTTGGCAAAATCAATTAAGGTCATTTATTTAGGATCTCTTTGCTGGCTTTCCTTACACAGTAGCAAGGAAAATGGGGTTGTGTTGGCCCAGCTCGGAGGTGGGTATTTCCTGCCCTCCTCACCTTGTATTCTGGCTACGCCTTATGCTGCTTGCTGTACCACAGGGCCTTTGCATATGCTTTCCCTCTGCCTGGATGTTATTTCTTCCTTCTCTTCATCTTTAGCTCTCACCTGGTATTACCATGTTAGCATAGAACGAAGGCCTCACTGATATTACTACATTGTCATATATCTTCATCGGGCTTTCTAGTGCAGTGTTGAAACACCATGACCAAAAAGCAAGAATTTACAGATGGTTTACATTTCCATGTTGCTGTTTATCACCAAAAGAAGTCAGGACAGGAAGTCAAATATGGAAGGAACCTGAAGACAGGAGCTGATGCAGAGGCCCTGGGAGGATGCTGCTTCCTGGCTTGCTCCTCATGCCTTGCTCAGCCTGCATTGTTATAGAACCCAGGACAACCAGCCCAGGGATGGTGCTAGTTACAATTGGCTGGGCCCTCCCACTTCAATCACTAATTAAGAAAATTCCTTCCAAATAGAACTTATAGAGGCATTCTCTCAATTAAGTTTCCCTCCTGTCAGAAAACTCTAGTTTGTGTCAACCTGACATAAGACTAACCAGTACAACATCCTTATTGCATTCTTTTTTTTTTGTTTGTTTGTTTGTTTGTTTTGTTTTTCGAGACAGGGTTTCTCTGTGTAGTCCTAGCTGTCCAGGAACTTAACTCTGTAGACCAGGCTGGCCTTGAACTCAGAAATCTGCCTGCCTCTGCCTCTGCCTCCAAAGTGCTAGGATTAAAGGCCTGTGCTACCACTGCCCAGCTATGTTTTCTCTTGGCCTTAGGTAAATTATTTTTGGGACATTCATTCAAACATTATCTTACTAGATCTTTGTCTCTGTATTGGTGACTGTTTGTTCTCTTTACCCTCTCCATGAGGCAAAAGGATACGTTTCTGTTTACTGCTCTACTGTCTAAGCAAATTGACAGATTTGTTACATTTATAAAACATATACTTTGTAAAAGTCATAACTTTGTCATCATTCCTTAAGCCAATGACCATGATGGGGGTCTTGAGCTACCAGAAGGAGGGATGCCAAGAGCTCTACGTTCTAGAATTTTGAGTCCCTTTGAGGAGTCCTGCTTTCCAACTTTACTTACAAATCAAGAAGTTACTGTTTAAGAGGTCCGTGCTTATCAGTTCTTCCAGGTCTCTTTGTGTGAAAGGGGTGAGTATATGTTTTAGGACATTAAGGAAAATTGTGGTCCCCACTATTTGATCACCAGAGTTGCAGTTGTCACACACTCCCACTGAGAAAACAGGCATGTTCCACTTAATCTAGACTCCTATTAAGGGGGTATGCCAGTGTGTCTGTCTCTGCCTGCTTGTTCCCTACCTGTCACCGCACGCGATCCTCTTGACTTTCTCCTTGCTGGAGTCCTTCTCAGTGTAATAAAAGAGCTGGATTCCATGCTAAGTAAGCTGCTTTCTGCCTCTCACTTTACAGATTTTCCTTATACACACATTAAATCTAATATTGAAGACCTGGGTTAAAATACAAACAAGCCGTGTGTTATCATGTCCACATCTCAAAAAGGTTGTGCACTTTCTTGGGTACATGGACAAGGTCTTCTTGTTGTCAATAGGAGAGCATGGTCCTAAACTGTAGATTGAAAAACTGTCATGCTGACAGACAGCTGGATTTGGCGGAGGGGGGTTGCCCTCCTTCCCAGCATTTGCTTTTGTTCCTTTTGTGGTGGCCATGGAAAGCCCTGTACCTGATAGATCTCCATCCAGCTGGTACTTTTTCATGAGACTTTAAGTAATCTGTAAATGCATGGATTTTCCGATGTATCCAATGGGCTGTGCTTAGGGTTAGCGGTTCAGGATTGTTTAATATTATGTGATACCAATCTGTATAGTGTAGGATCACTAGGTATGAATACACATCCTTCTCTCATCCATGGAACCCATGTGATTATGGCAAGGGGGCGTGGTTATGCAACAAATGACTCTTAAGAAATTAAGGAGAACGTGATGACATCATTCCATGCACCTGGCTTTCCCAATGGGACACACCTATCCCAAACCTTGGCTGTGCCCTTTTAATTTTTACAAACATGAAACACTGTAAGAAGTTCATGGAAAGCCTAGCACTCCGATTGCGAGTGTGGCCATGAACTTGCACATGAAGCCAGATGCGGGGTTTGAACTGTAACCCTGGAGCTTAGAGACTCCACTGACCCATCCATGAGTGCTGTTTGAAAGCCGAAGAGCCTGAGGTAAGCTCCCTCTTTCTGTCTGCTTCTTCCTTATAGGACATTACCACATTCATGTCTCATCCTTCCAGGCCATCCTCACAAGAAGCACACCAAAAGGCAGGGCTCCAGTACTCTCTTGTCCTGTGAAATTTATCCTCTCTCTGGACTGACTGTAGGTGGAGTGTATCCAGAAGACTCTAGGATGTTCTTCTAGAATGTTCTTACAATACAGGCAATTTTTTCTCCTGGTTTCCTATTTTTGTAATTGGAAGCTAAATTTTCTCTGGAGAGTCCTCAATGGGGCACACAAATTTATGGTAGGAAGTCAAGGACTCTAGGCTCCCTTAACTGATGACAGGCGTTTTCTTGACTTCTTCAGGCTACAAACAGGGACCCAAGGGGATGCAGAGCCTTAACAGGGGAGCTGAACACAGCATGGATGTTAATGGCCCTGTATAACTTGTGTGCTCATGAGCTGATGCAGAGGGTAGTTTATGACAGCTGGCCACAATACAGAGCCAGGAGACAGGAAGTCCACAGCATAGTTAGTGAGTTTCTAGGAGGTGGCTGGAAATTGTTCTTGAACCATATCTACACAGTAGTGAGACTGAATTAAATGGTGGATGGTTGGAATGGCCAGCAAGGCTGAGAGCCAGCCTACAACCTGGCTGCTAGTCTCTGCCCTGTGTGACCATGTCACTCCTGTGAGCCAGCTTGGCAGGTGACTTTGCCTGGAACCTCCGTAGCCTGAGGACGGATATATTAGTGGCTTGTTGCACTTACCTTCTGACCTGCCTCAAATGGCTCTTTCTATCTTTTTCTCCTTTTATTGTTAAAAAAAACTAGCAAAATGGAAATATGTATACATATATACATACATACACACACATATGGAGAGGAGAAAATACAGTAGTGCGTTTGGTATCATTTTGTGGTATTTCCTTCTATTGTTTCTCTCAGGCTTGACCCACTTATGTATATTTTTATCAGCGAGGTCATGCTGCACATGTTGCTTGCTGGTTTGTCTTTTCCCTTTAAAATGCATCGTGGGACTTATTTTTATGTGCGTCCAACTCCAGAGTAGATGTGTGCAGTGTGGTAAGGCAAACAACACTGTTGCTGGGTGGGATGGAAGGTTTGGGGATGAAACCTTGGGGATGAAAGAGACTGTCCTCTGCGACTAGATGCTTGAACAGTTGGCAAACAAATGTCAGAGGGGAAGTCCAGTGAGAGGCAAGGAGATAAACGGGAAGCACGGAAACGTGGTGTGTGTGTGTGTGTGCACGTGTGTGTGTGTGTGATGCTGTGCAGTATTGATAATGCATTTATAGTGTATCTCCTAACATCATAAAGCATTATCATATGACTATTGTATCATTTACTTCATCACTGGATTTTGGGAGTGTGTTATTGATGTGTGTGTGTCTGTGGTCTGAGTAGCTATGAAGCTGGCTGGGTTATTTTTGGCTTTGTTGTTTGTTTCTCCTCTCCATTGCCATGGTTGTGTTTTTGAGGGACTGGAGCCCTGTGTAGGGACTTGGGCAGTCATTTCTCCACATGGGGAGGCAAAGTGCCTATTGAAATTCTACTTGAAGTTTTCCTTCTGCCTAAGGACGTGTGTGTGCAGGTGGTGCATTTATTCTGCAGCCGGCCAGCCTATATTAAGCAGGACAGTGTGTTTAATTAGAGGAACACCTTTCCTGTCAAGCATATTTATTCTCCTGATCTGTTTCTTTCACGTTATGTGCATGTCAGTTGCAGTGGTGCCCAGATGCTCAGTGGGAAGGGAGAGAGAAAGGTTGATCTTGCTTGGTGGAGCACTACAGGACCTTCCCCAGAAGGCTTTCTTCTCAGTGGCCTCTCTGTGTGCTTTACTCAAACAGAGGATTTGGTTGCATCATCTTAAAGCATCGGGAATAGCACATATCTCGTGGTTGGCATTACTTCAAAGGGCAGCTAGGTTGCTTTGGGCCCCATTTGTGGTTGGCCCTGGCTTTATGCTCCTGTCCAGCCCACGAGGGCCATGGCAGCGTGTTGTGCTGTGTTTGACTCCTGAGCAGAGTCCCAGCATTGAGATCAAGGCAGAGAAAGCATTGGGGCCCCTTTGATCCAACGATGTTCCTGACTTCAACAGGTATAAAACATTTCTCTCCGACCTTTGCCCTACCCTATAACCCCTTAGCTGTCATTACCGAAAGTAGATTAGATGACAATGATTTTGTGCCCTTGTGGGGTTCTAGACAAGAAATCAGAGGCAAAGAAACATCAGGGAACTTCCCCAAAGGGGAAAGAACTCAAGTTTTTATCTCTGATCACCATGTCTTCCACCCCTCCTAGTGATGGTCAGGGAGTTCAGATAGACAGTTTTCTGTTTGTTCCATTCCTCACTGATGTGACAAAATCTTCCCCCTCCTACTCTCCAAAAAACAACTACAAGAAGGCAGGCTTTTCTTAGACTCACTGATTAAAGGCAGAGAAGGCCTAGCTATAGGAGTGCAAGGCAACTGGTCATATGACATTAGTGCTTAGGAAGCAGAGGGGCGACAGGTGGTGGTGACACAAGCCTTTAGTCCCAGCCCTTGAAGCAGAGGCTAGTGTATCTCTGAGTTTGAGGTCAGCCTGGTCTACAGAGCAATTTCTAGGACAGTCAGAGAAATGATGGAGAAACCCTCTGTGGTGTTTGTGTGTGTGTGAATGTGTGTCTTGTATATGTGTGTGTGTCTATAATGTGTGTGTGTATGTGTAAGTTGTGTGTGTTTGTGTATGTGTAATGTGTGTGTGTGTGTGTGTGTAGGAGTTGTGGGGATTGGGCAGAGGGAGATGAACGGTGGCACACAGCTCATTTTTTCCTTACTCACTGCAGGGCCCCAGCTCATGGGGTGCTGCCCACATTCAGGCAGGGTCTTCCCATCTCATTAAACCCAACCCAAGCCATGTACAGAGACTTGTCTTCCAGGTGTCTCTAGGAGATCTGTCAAGTTGAGAATATTTAGCATCAAAATTAACAGGACAAAGGACCACTTGTCTACAAAATGGAGGCCGTTTGATAGAGTGCAGAGGCCACAGGTGCTAGGGCCAGTAGGTACCTCCTCCGTTTTAAAATGCTTCTTGTTCTTACGTGGCCATGGTGGTGTTACTCATTTCTGAAACCTAGGCTTTATGTAGTACTTACAGTTCAGGGCAAAATCATATACTTTCTTTGCTTGGATGGGTCCTCTCCTCAGTAATGGTTGGGTATTGGCATTCCGTTCTGCCTCCTGTCCATATTTACTGATGGACAGAGAAATCAAGGCTCTTTGTGGCACTGTGACTTGCTTAGGGTCACAACTGCCAGTAGTAGCTAAGGCTATAATGGAGCCAAAGTTTCCCTCCCTCCAAAGTTGACAGTGCTCAACATGGTCTGGAAGGGAGGGGCTGCCCTAAGTCGCTCTTCAGAACAGGCTTCCCTTTTTCTCTTGCCAGCATCAGTGCACAAGAAGGGTGGCAGTGCTCAGTAGTCCTGTGGCAGTGCTCAGTGGCTGGGGAGATGGCTCAGTTGGTAAAGTGCTTGCCATGGAAGCTTGGTGACTTGAGTCCAATGCTTAGAATCCAGATTTTTAAAAAAGGCAGTCCTGATTTTATTTCTAGTTCCTGGATTTTGCAGGCCATCCATCCTAGCCTGCTGGGTGTGCTCCAAGCCAATGACAAAACCATGGTGAACAGTGACTGAGAAATGATGCCACATGTTGTCATATGTGTATGCATAGACACCCATCCACATGCTGAGGGTTCATATGCATGTTCTCACTCATGTGTAAACACACATACACACACACCCCTCTGTTGAAATCACAGGACACATTATTTTATCTTGAGTGGAAACTGGAACAGATGTGTGAATGGGCGATGGAATGGGGTTCACCGGTTTGAACATGTCATCTGCATTAAGTAATGCTATGATGCAGCCCTAGGTACTCAAGAGCCCATCTCTGAGCGTGGATGAGTTCTCTCGCTTTGCAGCTCACACATGCCATCCGCACATCAGCTCCCCTGAAGGAAGCCCTCCTAACCTCCAGCTTCTCAAGGTCTGACCTTGCTTTTTGTCATTCCACTTGTGATGAGGAGGCACACAGCCAGTCAGGTCTCAGCATGAGCAGGAGAAGAGGGAAGGAGGGAGGTAAGAAGGGAGGGAAAGCGGGGGATTGCTCACTCTTCTAGGTAAAAGAAAATAAAAAATTTATTCTGCAAAAAAGAGACATTAATTTTGACACATTGTGACACCTGACAAAAGCGGGTCTTTGGACACTGGAAAGGTGAAGTATGGTGGAGCAAAGCGAGAGTTTAAGTCTGGATTTTCTCCTGAAGTGTGCTGCAGACACAGTAGAAGCAAAAGACTGCTCAGGAAAATTCAGAACATGGATTAAAGCTGTAACCGACATATGTTCTGCAGTGCTCCTGGGAGGGACGGCACACGGAACAAGGAGGAGATGTGCTCTGCAATGACAGTCATGCTCTCCTGCGCCATCTTACTGTGTCTTGGTGATTGATGCTCACTCAGCATCCCACTGGGAAGAGATGCTCCGGTGTGAAGTACCGTCTGATGGCTTGGAACTGCAAAAAAATGTAAACAAATGCCACCCCCACCCCAAGATACAACTCAGGAACAAAACAAAACTTTTGCAACTGAACTCTCTAAAGTATGTAGGGTCCATTCCTGCAGAGTCACCCAACTAGGGATGGAGAGAGTTAACCCTTCAAACACATTGTGTCTGCCACAAACATGCTTAGACCTTTGGTCTAGTGATTCTTCCCCAAGTGTTGGAATATAGTAACAGCATTTATGTTGTCTTAGGTATAATTCAGAGGTGATTTAAAACACTGCAGCAGGTACAGAATTTCCTGACTGCTGTACTCTGCCTTCTTATACATGGGACTCCAGCTTTGGTGGAGTTTTGTACTCATAAGAAGTGGGTTCTAGAAGCAATCCTCCACAGAGTATACTTGGACCTTTTCTTCAAAAAAGAAAAAGAAATTGGGCAATTAGCTTACTAAAGCTATATCTGAAGCAATATCTCACAACCTTTATATCTCAATGGTTTGCCTAAACGTTTCAAAAGATTGTGTGTGTGTGTGTGTATTGCGAGGCAGGGTGTCTTCTTAAACCTGGGGTTCTATTATTGGGCAAGACTGGCTACTGAGCAAGCCCTCATTTGCTATAAGCTTTTTACATAGATGCTGGGGATCAACCAAGGTCCTCATGTTTGGGTGGCAAGCACTTAAGCAGCCAAGCCTTTCCCTAGTCTCTCAGACCTTCCCCAGTCTCTTCACTGGAGACTGCATGCCATGGGACCTCTGCAGAGGGTGTAGTCTTCTTTTAGCTGCTGAAGAAGATGACATATTTTCCAGCTCACTGAATCATTTGCTAATTCCTTTCTCTAGTCCCTTAACACTAGAACTACTCTCCTGTGGCTGCCATACTACTCAGGGGCAGCCAGCACTGGCAGAACCATTTCCCCACCCAGTGGTGCTTGCATCCTAGAAGTAGCAAACAATGGCTGGTGTGTTCTATGGGTTAAATGGGTATAGACTTACCGAGAATTACATTTTCTTAAAAATATCTTCTGAAATTGGTGATTTCCCTGGATATTCCCAATACAATGTATATTCTTAAACTCCCATATGTAGTATGGGAGCAGGGTTGTACAGGTCTGATTAGCTGCTTGTCAAGTTGCTTACTTAAAAAAAAAAAAAAAGAAACTATCCTTTGTAGTTAAGTAGAGCATAAAAGCTTTAGAAGTCACTCAGGTAGGGTCAACGAGGTCCAAAAATGAAACTTACTTGACTTGGAATTGTCTCTGGAATATTTCCTTTATGCTTTACAGCCCTGTACAAAAAAATTGTTTCCTTCTGTGCAAATGAAAACTATTCAAGTTGCAGTCTACTCTGCGAGGATCAGGGATGTGGCCAGCCTCTGTGCTCGGCACTCTGCTGGAAGGGGCTTTAATGCAGTTGTAAGGGAGGGAGCTATTGGCAGCCACAATGGTCCTCAGCCGTCTCTCTCTTTCCTGGTGTGGAAGTAAAGGAGAATTATCACTCAGGCACTCAGGAGATGACATCAGGATGGAGATATACCCAGCATCTGACTCGTGGACTTAGAGGATTCCACTGCCAACAGCCAGACATTTATCTAAGCCGTTCCGTTTCTTTATGGATGAAACAGGACCTGAAGTACTCTAATAGGAAATGCCAAAATGCAGATTTATTTGTTTTTTTTTCCTTTCTTATTTTTGTGCTATTTATGATTTGCCAGGAGGAATATTTCATGGCATCAAAACCATGGCCAGAAATCAAAGATGGATACATATAGCCATACATTGGTGTGCTACACACACACACACACACACACACACAATCTCTGTTCTGTATCTCCCAACTCTGGTACATATATGGCTTTTCCAAAGGCAGTATTGTATGTTGTTTAGTCTTGAAACTTCTTTTAAAGATAGGATGTCATTTACAATCCACAGCCATATGTTTACTTAGACTTAAGAAACATAGGCTAATCTCTTTCTATTTTGAGGAGTAATAAATTGAAAAGATAATTACATAATGTGCTGCATAATGTGACTCTGGCTTGAGCCATATGTGTTTAATTTTAGAAAAACATGCGTGATGACAGGTTATGAAAGGATGGAACTATTTTAGTCTTTTTAAGGATTAAAAGCATGTTTTCCCACCCCCAAAAAATAAGCACCCCCACCAACTCCCCCTAGCTCAGGAAAGACAATCCCAGTATACAAACCCAACAAAATGCACTCTACTGAAAGTAACTCGCTTTTGTGGTAGCCACTGGCAAAGAAAATTCAAGTTAGAGGACATATTACTTCCAAGCTCGTACAAAATTAGATGCAGACTTGAGTGAGCTGGGGACTGGGTAGCATGCCATTGCTACTGTCCCAGCAGAGGGGGCTGGCTGCAGGGAGCCAGATGCAGCAGGTTCTCCTGAATGTCAATAGAGATTCAACAGAGGATGCCTCCTGATTGAGTATGGTAGCCTGCTGGATGCACATGGTAAGCTGTGTGTAACAGGTTTGGTCTTTCCTGTTGCAAATGTCTGTTGAGCACTTTGGCTATCCAGCCACTGAACCTGGTACTGAAGGTGCAGGGTCATTTCAAACACTGTTCGTTAGACTGTCAAGCAAACGGGAAGCTTGTAGACTGACACACTTTGAAATCATGTTCAGAACCTGTGGGTGGGATTATGACGTGCTGCTAACCCACAGGCAGAAATGGCAAGTATGTCTGACAGATTAGTGTCTTCCTATGAAGTCTGTATCTTTTTATCCCTGGAGCCTGGGAGGATGGAAGGATACTTGTTCATCCTCTGAACTTCAGAAGGGGTGATGATACTAGATACTGTGAGCAGCCCAGTAGTGTCATAAAGGGTCCTTCAGTGTTGCAGTGGGAGGCTGGAGAAAGAGCTGAAGAGGTGGTGGCATGAGGAAGCCTTGGACCACTAGGGCTCATTTGAAGGTGGAACAGTAGTAGGGCCATGGGCAGCTTCCAGAAGCAGGAAAAGTTAGTGAACCATCCTTTCCTTAGAAGGGATGCAAGCATTTACTTTATCTCACTGAAACTCTTTACAGCGAGATTCGTGAGTCCCAGACTGTAAGAAAGGAAAATGTTTTGTTTATACTGTTCAGCAAAGGACACAAATGCACCAGTGAAGGACCACGTGTCTGCTGTTATATGGGGACCAGAATAGCTGTCACATATGTCTGTACATTGACGTCATTGGGGAAGCTTTAAAAATCACCAATGTCCAAATTGTGGACCCAGAAACTCTTACTTAACTGGTCTGGATTGTGTTGTGAACATCAGAATTGTGTCAGCTTCTGAAGAGCAGCTGAGACTACTAAACACTGTTGCTGGAGCCTGAGCCTTCCCAGCAGATACACCCGCCCTCCCTTCTGATGGCTGCCTCCTCTTTCCAGAAATCGGAGAGGTGGACTTTTATTCAGGTTGCTTTTCCATCTGTGAAATGGGGATCCTGTGACTTGCTAGGGAGGCTTGTAAACCCAGAGATGTTGGTAGGAGTGTGTGTGTGCACGGCAGCCGTGCAGTGAGTTGAGTGGTGGCTGCTGCTTTGATATTCAGGTAGAAGACAGGTCCTCTGATGAAATAGCTGACCTGTTTAACTCTCTCGTGCATTTACAATGCTCCTGGGTTGTCTTTGGGGGTGACTTCTGTTCCTCTACTCATTTCACAGAGGAGACTGGAAAGTGGCGGGGAAGCTAAGTCATTTATCCACACTTTTATTTCTATAGGCCATAGGAAATATGTCTGGGCTTCACTTGGGTCTCATGTTGAGATGTGAACCGTGCCAGCTTTCCCCATCAGTGGTGGAGACACCCAGGGGCAACAACACACCAGGGACTTGGAAGCTAGCACCCCTGGCTCACAAGGAACCTTTGAGGCAGGCGTTTCCCAAACCATTACTGGTGTCACTCTAGTACCCAGGGTAGCATTTCTCCCCAGATTCTGTCTCTGCACTTTAACTCCATTGCCCTGTTGCCTGCCGTCAGGGAAGGGGGAGTTGAAAGCCACAGGACTGATGCTTCTCAACAGCTATAGGCTGTTCGCCTCTGTCTGACGTTTAATCTAATCTCAGGTTCAGTTGATACTATTGATTAGTTTCTTTTCAAAACCCCGTGCAGCCTCTGGGGCTTCTCCATGTGCGGTAAAATGTTATTCTTCTCATACATGAGTTGCGAAGAAAAGGTGAAAGTATACAATTAATTTGCCTGCACTTTGCTGAAAATTGTATGCTGGATTTCTGTGAAATGCTGCACAGAACAATATCCCAAGCAAATTATTGTTATTTACCATGACTTTTGCCTGCATATTTAAAGTCAACAATTATGTTTCTTTTTTTCTACTTAATGGCCTTTGTACACATTTTTAGAAACCTGGTCAGGCGTCACTATGAAAATCTGCAGCTTTGGCCTTGATTCTTGGGAAACAAGTTAACACTGTCTCAAGTAACAGCTGAGTCCTATTTTGAAGTAACTAAGGACTCTCTGAGGTCCAGTTGCCCACCCCTTACGTGGATGTGACAATCCTTACGCCATTGTCTCTGCTTTGACTGGTTTCATACATATCTCTCATCATCCTTGGCCTTCGCATAAGTAGACATGACTGAAGAAGTACTTTTCATAGGATGTTCTTTTCTTTGCATCCACTGTGGTGGGCAGGGTTATTTTGGGGGTTGGGGGTGGGAGGTTTGGGGGAGGGTACAGGCGACTCATTCCATCATTCAAAGGAAAAATACTCTACTGTAAGGAAGAGCCAGGGGAATCTGCCTGTTTCTTCTTTCCCATGTAAATACTTTGCCAACTGGGCCCTCTTGCCAGCCCCCAACCCAGTATGGATGCAGCCCCTCCCCACATGCTGCTTTTATTTTCTTAGCCACTGAGCAGCTGTCAACAGGAAGGCAAGAAGGTGGTGATCCGTGTCATTTCTTGAAAGCATCCCCATCCAGTCTAGAAGTCCAGGTAGGGTTTTGGTTCTGTTGGTGGTTTCCACCTTGTCCCTGTCACTGAGAAGAGCCATTGATTGTCTTTTCATCATCCAACTAACAGACATCCATGGGCCCTGCCCTGCCTTCGACTGTTTATACATCATGAGTTTGAAGAGGTTGGTCTTCATTATGTCGTGGTTTGAATAGGCAGTGTGTCCTCCTAAATGCTCATGTGTCAAGAGCTGTGTTCATGTCTAGTTCATGTCTAATTAGTGGGTGAAATCTTGGGTGGATTCATAATTGGTTGACATTATTGAGAGATGCTGAGACATAGAAAGTCTAGGCTAGTTGAAGGTCTCTGATGCTCGAACATTCCCTTGAAGTATGCCTTGTCTCTGGGGCTCTCTTCTCTTCTTCCTATTTCCTTGTCCTAATGAAAGAGGCAGTTCCCTCCAAGACAAGATCCAACCACCATGGTGTTCTTTCTTGCCCCAAGCATAAAAAAAAAACAAACAAACAAATAAATACCAGCCAACCAACTATAGGCCAAACCCTTAAAAACTATGACAAAGATTGTGGCCAAAGGTTTGTAAGAACACAGTTGAGTGAACGGATTTCAAACCATTTTCAAAATGAGGTGGGTAAGACAAAGGGTAGGCAGAGAATGAGAACACGTAAAAGTTCAAGTACAGATATTAGCCATCATTGGCTTACCCTGCAGCCTGAAGGAACAGCTGTTCCTTCTAAGATGGGTGTATTGGACAGGAACAAAACATTCCAGGTATAGCTAGGACTCTACATAGGTTTTTTCCTCTTTACATTTTGCAAGATTAAATTCTACACTATTTTTTATGTGTTTATTTATACAGATAGAATTTTTAGAGAATTTCTATAATCTCCAAATATATACAGAGATTACTAAGTACTTTAAGTATCTCATGTAGTTATTGAAGAACTAAGATTCCGAGAATGGGCTATTGCTGAGGTCACTAGATCTGGGTCTGTGGGCAGGGTAACTGTGTTGAATCTGACCAAGAACCTGGAGAACACCACATAGTTAGCTCAGTCCTGACAAATTAAAGGAGCCTTAGCCTCAGTTTCTTATTATATATCAACCTAGAAAGGCATTATGTCAGTGGGTTAGTTCAGCCCAGCTGCAGTGCTCTTTATAGATTGTCTCATGTCTATGCTTGCTCGCTAAGCCACCACTCTTGGGGACTTGTAGAGCCCATGGTACAGTGATAATCACTGCAGCCAAGGGAAGTAGACTAAGAAATACGTCATGGAAGGATGGGCTGTCTTCAAAAGAAAGAGGTTTTGTGTTCCTCATCCTGAGGTGTGCTCAGAACTCTGTCTCTGTCTAGTCCTGATACCCTCAACTTAACCAAGACAGCTTTCTCAATCAAAATGAGAAATGCCATTCACAGGAACCCATGCCCTCCGTGGCAATTGGCTTCCTCCCTGTTGTGCATTAGATCATTCTAAAAGGCACTAGAATCTAAGTTACAAGTAGGGAATGGGCACCTGTTTTCTGTCTCAGTGTATTCAGGAACCTGTCTGAACTTTTGAACTACTAGTGCCCAGGAGACAGTAGGCAGGAGAATTGATAAATATAGTGTTGACGTGAGTACTTTCACTCACAGATGTAACAGGAGACATGTGTGACTCCAGATAAGCATTTCTTTAAAAAACTAAAATTGTTAATGTCCAAGTTGTTTGAGTGGTGGTAGGGAAATGCAGAACACAAGGTCTCATTCTTTGATCGGAGACAGACCCAGCCCCTGAAAACCAAGCTGCAAACTTGTAGCTTAAATTCTGCTCAACACTTCGGTGTTTAGGAAATTCTTGAAAAGGAATCAGCTGTCGGCCATATTTTGTGCCCTGCATTTGTTTGTAATAATTACTTTTCCTGTGTGTGCTTGTATGCGTCTGCATTCATGAGTGTCCAGGTGTGTGTGTGTAGCAGGGGTGGGGTGTGAAGCTAGAGGACAGCTTCTATTGTCCTTGCTCAGGCACCATCTCTCTGCCTCCCACCACCCTTTTGAGTCAAGGTCTCTTACTGGTATAAAACTCACAACTATGCTGTGCTGGCTGGCAGCAAACTCCAGGATTCTGACTCTCTTTCCCACCACTTGAGTTATAAATGGATACCTCTATAACGCCTCCCTTTTGATACATCTGTTTATTGATGTGTATAGGTACATACATGCCATGGTGTGCAAGTGGAGGCCAGAGGATAGCTTTAAGGAGTCACCTCTCTCCTGCCATGTCCTAGGGATTGAACTCAGGTTTTCAGGCTCTGTTGTAGGTACCTTTATCCACTCAGTCATCTTGATAGCCCATCTTTTAAAACAAAAAACAAAAAACCAAAAAAAAACCCAAAACCAAAAAAACAAAAACAAAACCAAACAAATAAAAAACCAAAACCACCAGCAGCAGCAACAACAACAACAACAACAAAACAACAAAAAAAAAAATTGTAGGTTTTGAGAATCATCCTTCAGTCCTTATGCCTGCAAGGGAAGCAATTTTCCAACTGAAGTATCTTTTAAACCCTTTAATATTTCTTTGGATTTCTTTGCTAAGTGTGTTGAGCAGTGGTAAGAAGATTTCCCATCTCCTTGTTGCCTAGTGCTTCTATGGGAGCTTTGTTATCTTTATAAACTATGTTGCTATAAAAAAAATGCTTCTACTTCCCAAGTATCTATTAAAAAAAATGAAATTCTATATCCAGATTAAAGTAAACACAAAATAATAATTATACACAAATTGATCAAAGAAATGTGTGCCTTATAAACGTTCTGTCCAGTTAACCACCTGCCTTTTAGATAAAAGTTCACAAAGAATTTGAAATAGTTTCACTACATGGGTCAGCCAGATAATGCTATTAGTACATTACTAGTGATATATGCATAATATTTCATGTATTTGTAAACTTAAAAAGGAATGAATTCAGTCTCTAAATTGTCCAGAATAACCTACAGTGCTATTCTGTGGAAAAAATGAAAATGTATTGTATATACATTAAAAAGTTGAGATGGTAGCCATAATTATTAATATATCCTCAGTGATACTTGATATCAAAGTTACTAATTCTGTCTTTGTACATGTACATCTGTGTGTGTTCATGTATGTGAACATATGATTATATGTGAGTGTTTACATGTGTGTGTACACTTGTGAGTATATGTGTGTGGGTGAACATGTAAGTCTACATGTCTGTGTGGAGGCCAGAATTAGGTGTTAGGTGTCTTCCTCAGTTATTCTCAGCCTTATTGTTTTGAGATAGGTCTCATTGACCCTGGATGTGTGGCAAGGCGTAATGGCCAGTGAGCCCGAGTCCTCTTGTCTGTTCCTTCTCGGCACTGTGCATCTGTGCCCAGCTTTTCATGGCTCCTGGGGCTCAAAACTCAAGTTCTCAGGCTTGCATGGCAAGCACTTTACTGACTGAGCCATCTCTGCAGCCCCCAACTTCAGTGGTTCTTTTGGCACTGTGTTTGCCTCTTTATTGCCTTTAGATTGGTGTGAAGCTTCAGCGGTGTTTTCAATGTATCTGTTCCATTAACAAACACAAAAATTCTCAGTCCCAGAGTCACTGGCAGAATATTGTGTAGCCACTGCATGATACTGGAGGTTCCTAAGAGGTGGGGAGTTGCTAGGTGCTGAACGATGTTCCCTATGAAATGATTTGGCCTGCCATGGTTGAGCATGTTGTAGGTGAGACACTACTGGTATTTATCTGCCCTAGCTCATTTCCACAGTGACAATACAGAGGGGGAGAAGATCCGTCATTCTCTCTATTCAAGAGTCTCGAGGAATGGCATTAAATGCTCCTGACCCCATCTCTCAGTGGTGTCTCTGTCTGGATAGGTGTTGGGGTGCTATAATCCTCACAGCATCAGATATTTGAATTTATAAACTATGGGGTAAATGAGCAACTTCTTCGAACTTTTCAAGTGCACATAGTTCCTCCTGCCGGGTCCTCCTTGGATGTTTTATTTGTAATCTATATGGAACAAATCAGGTCCAGGGAGAAACGATCATACAAAAGCAATGGGCATTTTTCTGTGGTGTTGCCTTAAGAACAGGCTGCTCTCTTGAATCTGTTCTCAGCCTCCGTTGGGATCCCCACTGAGAACAGATTCTGTTGTTTCCTTTAGGACTATTATCTGTGCATGTCCACATCTTCTCAGGCACACATGCACACACACATATGTGGACTGTATGTGGTCTCACACATGCGTGCACACATGCACACGGATGCACACGTTATAGCTGTTCAATTCCAGAAACCCAAATAACTCAAGTTTCTTTTGTAATACAAAAAGTCACTTCAACCAATGGTTGAAAAATAAATATTATAATCAGCGAGGCATCACAAATAACTTTTATGTCCAAATCAAGCTATTAAATGCTTTTTTATTTTTAAGTAGATAGGGGAATAAAATAGCTGTATAGTTCATAAAGTGGTATGCCATTACTGCCTGCTGTGCCCAAGAATTACGCCTGCTTTTTACACTCATGAAGTAAAAGCGGATTAGAACTGTGATCAATGTATTATCCTATATTTCTCATTGTGCTTTGTATTTCTTTTTTGAGCACCTTTGTAGACTAAATGGCTACTAATGACATAATTACACTTGTTTGTCACCTCCATAATGCGTGATTTCCTATCTCATCATGAAGATGTAAGTTAGATAAAGGAGGAGTTTTGGCAGGAAGACAAAGTGCCGTGATTTATTAGAGGCCAGATGTGGTTGTTAAAAGCTTTTCCACAGAAGGCTCCATTGACTGACGTGAAATGGGAGCGGAATCACTCTGTGAGCCCAGCCCGTGGCTCTAGGGATGAGTGACATCGTTGCTCTGGGAAGCAAGGCAAATGAGCCACGCGTTTATTGTTGTGTGCAGATTGTGTGTTGGAATTTAGGCAGCGAGAAAGGTCCACGTGAACTCATAACCAGCAAAGTAGGTGTTTAAGGGGAACTAATGAGACAGAAGTGCTGATGAGATTTCGATTTGTGTCTTGCTTCATAGCAAGAACTGAAATATGTTTCTTTCAAGTTTCAAAGAGGGAAAATTCCCACACTGTTTGAAAAGAGAGAGAGAGAGAGAGAGAGAGAGAGAGAGAGAGAGAAGTTAATAGGAGAATTGAGAGTAATCTGAAGCAATGGAGACAAGATATCATTTAAGCAGTGTTGACATGTGTATTGCACACAGGCTTGATATATATACAGTTAGATTAGATGGATGCTTCCAACAAGAGACGCCCCATTCCTGGTTTTAGTATATTTGCACACATAAAGCTCTGTTAAAATAATGTTAAGACTGGAGTGATAGAAGCTATGAAAGGTTTGGAAAGTGTTTTCTAGCTTCTGGAGGAGGAGAAAAGACAAAGAAAATGGTCATATATCAAAGCCAATCTGGGCAGAAGGCCTTGGCCTTTCTCATTTCTCCTACCCTATTCCTTCCCTCCCTCCCCTCCTCCCTCTGGCCTCTCCCCTCGTTGTTTCCTCTCACTGTTCCTCACCCCCCCCCTCACTGAGTGTCTTTATTGGATACTTTGTGTGTACCTTTTCCTGACTGTCTCCTAACAGTTTTTTGATATTTTGTGTGAACCTTCTCCTGACTGTCTCCTAACAGATTTTGATACTTTGTGTGGATCCTTTTCCTGTCTCTTAACAGCATCTTCTCTGGCTCAGCTCAGCCTCTCCTGGTCATCCTCACGGTCTTCTCTGCTCACTTTGCCCCATTCATCCTCACCCTACCCTATTTTTACCCTGCTCCATTTCCTTCTTTCTGTCCCACTCAGTGTTCTTGCTTCCTGCACCAGCTCTCTTCTCTAACCCCACACTTCTACCACCTGGACCCTACTCCCCTGTGTCCTGGACCCTACTCCACTCCTACTCAATCTATCTCAGCCTTTGTTGGCTCTTTTATGTCCTCTTCTGTTCCCTGAATTCCAAGAGGCAACCTACACTGAAGGGCATAGGGTCCTTTAAATGACCAGGCACACAAAATAAATCATATTATACTCACTACTTTGGGGGGAAGTTCTTCCAGACACATGGAGGTCTGGACCTAGAATAGATAGAGGGGCTTTCTACCTCTTCCTGGTTAGACAGAAAGTTAGTAGAAATAGTATTCGTTAAAGATATCAGAACATCATATATTCAATGAGTTTTGAGACCAATCAGGATTTTGGTGGCAGGTCCTTAATATTGTGGCCTCATTTATCCTCAGCTGAAAATTTGGGTGTCTTCCTATGTTTGCTTTCATGCCACTGTGGGCATCATGTGCAACTTGCCTTCCTGGTCATGTGTATATTTTAATGGTGCTTGTTTTTCCCTCCCTGTGTCTGCTCTATCTGTTGCCAACAGTCAGGAAGTATACTTTTAAGACCTATTATTATAAATATCATCTGCCACATAAAGTACATTTTCAATGTGTGATAGCTTGACCTGTTGCCACAGCCCCACATTTCTGCTTCTTTGAAAGTTCAAGGCCTATCTGGACTATACATGGGTTCAAAGTCACCTTGACCGACTTAGATGTTCTCTCAAAATAAGCAAAAAGAAGGCGAAGATGTAGCCCAGTGCTTGGAATGGTTGTCTGACATGTACGAAATCCTAGATTCAATCTCCATGATACATCCAAAGTACACGTTGGATGTATCAGAAGAGCCAGACTGTTGAGCATCATACTTTTCTTCAGCAGAACATGTTCAAACCCATCCATGTACACCAAAGGCTGTAGATAGAGGTGGCTCTGTAGAGGCTCTGTCAATAAAGTACCTGCCACACAAGCATGGGTACTTAAGTTTGGATCCTTAGTATCTGTGGCAAAAAGCAGGGTTAGTTTCTCATCCCTCTTCCTTAATCACTATAACCAGCTCCAGGTCTGGATATTGGGAAGTAGATTTCCAAAGCTCTCTGGCCAGGTACTCTACTCAACTGGTGAGGGTTAGTAGCTTAGTTACTTTTCTATTGCTGTGACAAGATTTCACTACCAAGGCAACTTATAGAACAAAGCATTTAATGGGGGCATATGGTTTCAAAGGACAAATCTATGACCACCATGGCAAGTAGCATGGCAGCAGGCGCCAATCATGACACTGCAGTAGTAGCATAAACTATGTTTCCTGAGATGAACCCTACCACCAGGCAGGGAGAGGGAGAGAGGATGGGAGGGAGGGAGAGAGAGAAAAAAAAAGAATGAATATCATGAGTGATGTGAATCTTTTGAAATCTCAAAGCCTGTCCCCAGTGACCATAAGGACACACCTCCTAATCCTTCCCAAATAGTTCTACCAACGGGGAACCAGGCATTAAAATATATGAGCATATGGGGGCATTCCCATTCAGAGTCATGCACATATGTCATGTCATACAGATAGAGCCCATTGGTGGATCTTTTGCCACCGACTTCATTTGAAGTTTGGAGCCTTTGAGTCTATTTATATCTGTTCCGTTTCTAAAGGAGTTTGGTCTTGCAGACCATGCATGCAGTTTCATAGGCCGCCGCATGATGGCCTGGCTCCAAGCTCAGTTAAAAGTTCTTGCCCTTCCTCAGGGCAGTTTCTTCCATTTAGAAATGGATTCTTCATGACTCATGCATTGAATTCTCTCAAGTGATGAATAAAACTGAAACACAGAGAGTGCACAGTTTCAGAGAAAGAAAATACATAGACTTGTCTGCTTCATGGACAGAAAACCTTCCCCATCTCCCCAGACTGTGCCTTGAAGGGAATCATACCAGCATAATGTCATAGTGTCCATGTTGACGTTTTTAACAGTTTTCATCGAGGTGCCTCAATTTTCATTTTCCCCTAGGCCCCATCAATTATGTAGTCTGCCCGTCCCCATCATAATATGCTCTTTCTGTCATGTAAAATTTTTCAGTGTTATTTTCCTTACCAAATTTAGGGTCACCAGAAGATACTTGCCTCAGGCCCGATGCTCCCTGACTATGCCTTCTAAAAGCTGTATGTATTTCATGCCTGGTAACAACCTTGCCCTTATAGGATACAAGTATATAAAAGAAGCCTTTGGTTTTGACTCAGACTTCTTGAACCAAGTCCTGGCTCTGCCGCTGGGCAAGCTGGCTCAACTTCCTCAATCCAGTTTCCTCTTTACAAAGTGGACTAGAAAATGCATGTTTATATATTCATCTTGAGACTGAGAATCCAAAAAGAAAGTGTAGAACTGATTCCTTGGGAGCCTGGCTGAGGCCTAAGTACTACCTACTGCAAAGTATTGTTGTAATTGTCCTACAACAGGGTTCATCATGCTCTGGATTCTAGTTCATTCATAAATGCTGCCCCCTCTTTCTCAATGGAGCCCCAGCTACCCCCTCTCCTCTGAGTTCCCTTGATGTTGGGTGATTAATTAACAAGGAAAAGATTTGTGTAAATAAAGCCTGCATTATGCAACCCTTTTCTGGTTCCCAGTGATTCAAAGATGCTTTTTCCTCAGTGTATCATTAAATGAACCATCTTCTTTTCACAGAGCATTTAGAACCCATTTTAATGAAGCAGTCATTCATATCTAAAGCTCTCCCCTCCTCATTCATGCAGGAAATTGCAAAACATTGACCATATGAAAGGATTCCATGTTTCTGGGGAGGAAGGATGTATTGTTGGAGACTGGTGTGATGTGGGATATGATTCATTTGTCCATGTAGCAATCACTTGTGGGAGACTCTGTGAGCTAGCCAGGGCTGTTAAGTTCTGGAAATACAACTGTTAACAAGACTGCCAAGAACAAACTTGTAGTCTGAGACACACTTGAAACCTATAATGAAGAACAATGTCCAATCAAAGGACATGCCGCAGAGTGATGGAGGGAGGGTGGGTTTTAGTCCAGTTAGACTTCCTGGAGGAGTTGGAATTTGAGCTGAGATATGCTTGATAAGAAGGAGGCAGCCAAGAGAAGCTAGACATGGGAATAACCAGGGCTGGGACAAGATGTGACCTGGTCTTGGTAGAATTGAGGGAGAGAAAACAGATGGGTGTGGCTGGCCTGGGGTAGTAATGTGGAGTGGGGAAAGGGTGGGGTAGTAGAGTTGCTTAGAGCTTGTTCTTGTAGATTCTGCACATCAGATGGTCATGTGATTATTGAGTTTTTATTGTTCTAGCTATGTTCAAACTAAGAGGAAACTTAGAATCTATTTAGTCATTAAGTGAATTCAGTCAGTTAACCTGTATGTTACCAACTGCAGTGGGAGATAATAGGTGCCTTGGCCTCTATTATCAGGGTCACTTTTTACTTTACAAGGAGACTAATGACAGGAATACTAGAATTTGAGTCCCCAAACAAATGCTGAAGTGTCTGGGACAAGCTGGTGGGCTCCTATCAGCTGTTGAACTTGGGAGACTTGTGATGTATTTGATGGCCAGAGTTGGTCTCTTGGTCACTGTTCTGTTGTTCTGGAGAGACACTGTGACCATGGCAACTCATAAAAGAGAGCATAAAAAAAAGAAAGAAAGGAAGGGAAGAAAGAAAAGAAAAGAAAAGAAAAGAAGGAAGAAAGCAAAGAAAAGAAAGAAGGAAGGAAGAAAGGAAAGGAAAGAAAAGAAGGAAGGAAGGAAGAAGGAAGGAAGGAGAGCTAGCAAGCAAGCATTTACTTTGGATATTGGGTGGAGTTATAGAAGGTTAGTTCATGATCACCTTGACAGGGGCGTGATGTTGGTCAGGCAGACATGGCGCTTGAGAAGTAGCTGGACTGGGCCTGGCTCAGGCTTTTGAAACCTCCAAGCTCATCCCCAGTGACATACTTCCTCTTCCAAGGCCACACCTCTTGAAGATGAAGCATTCAAATATATGAGTCTATAGGGGGCATTCGTATCCAATCCTTCAAAGTTGGCATAATGAGGGATTAACAGGACATGTAGCTACCTTTCAGTCAATGCAAAGACCTGTGCTAATAATACACAGAAATCAGAATCAATATTCTTTTTATCATTCTACTTACTCAACTATTCAGTGTGTCTTTACTAATCAGTTATATATAATGTTTAGAGTACCGTAGTAATTAAATTTGCAGTGAACATGGTTATTACCTCATTAGCAGTAGTTCACAGATGCTGGCTTGTACCCTCAGACCACCTGCTTGTTTCTCTTGACTAAGATCTGGGATGTAGAGTCAATGGCCATTGTCCACAGAATTCCTTCTCCAGGTCTTTGACTCTACATGGATACATTGGATTTGAAGTAAGGGGAGTTTACGAAGGAGGCTCACTATTACTGATTCAAAGTCTGACTCAAGAGAATCATATTGTTCTTTATTTATTTTATCCCCCCACATATTGTTCTTATAAACAAATAAGCAAACTTGTACCTCCAAAAATCAACAACTTCTTAACATTCTATTCTTTGGGACCTGGTTACTCATGGAGAAATTTGTGTCACACAATTGGTATTCTTGTTGTTTTTAAATATTTATTTGTTTTTATTAATTATATGTATGTGGGTAAGAGCTCTGCACACTAGTGTGCATGTGTTCTCTGAGGCCAGAATGTTGAGTCTTCGTGGAGCTAGCATTATGGGCAGTTGTGAGCTGTACAGTGTGGGTGCTGGGAATGGAATTCAGGTTCTCTACAAGCACAGTAAGTCATTTCTCCGGCCCCACAGTGATTGCTGTTGATACCTGGGTAGGGTTCCCCTTGCTTTTCAGAAACCCTTGCCTAGCTAGCAAAAGGATCACATGGAGTCCCTGTGACCCTGGGTCCAGTTCTCTGAGATTGGAATTATGTAATGGCTGTAGGGAATCTGAATTTCAGAATCTTGACCCTTCTTTGATTTCGGTCATAACCCTTGTCGAGACTGTCTTGGAATACTGGAAGACAATTGTTAAATTTTAGACAGTTTTGCATTCTGCTTAGATATCATTTTTTAGTTTTATTGTATCATTTACTAGCAGGGGTGCTAATTATTTTAAATATGACCCTGGAAATGGGCTATGTCAGCTTGAAAAGACAATTTTTAACAGGATTTGGTTTTAAAAGCAGGTTTTATAGACATTATAGTAAAGCCATTGTTATCTAATTAGCATCTACTACATGAAGGTATGTGATATTCTAAAGGCAAGTATACATAAAATTATAAATTGTCACATTTTATGAGTATTTTATCATGAGTTTTATACAGTCTCATTACTTAACAGTATGAAATGTGGCCTTAGACATTACATCATGTAAAGACCCGGAGACAGGAAAAAAAACCAAGGATCTGTTTTTGTTTCAAATACGGTTTTTAGTGATGTCTTTCTGCATCTGTGTCATGCATGTGAGTCACAGGCTTCACATCAGACCTCCGACCTGTTATCGTGATGTTTCAACTTCAAGGGGTTTTCAGTATTTAAATTCTGAACCTAATTCTCAGGTTTCAGAATGAATCACATTCAAATCCACTTTTATGCTTTATAATTTAATAAGAAAATACTGCTTATACCTACATTTTTACTATTCTTGGACATATTATAATTATTTCTTTTAATTTCACCAATAAAATAGCCCATTTCTTCATTAGTAAATTACAAGGCTATCTCAATAAAAAAAAATGAGTTTGAATGTGCCTTGCTATCTCAGTCATTTTCCTTTGGATTTTTTCTCCCCACTTTTATTAGTTCCCTTTGTGAAATGTGAGGATACTTTCTAGGTAAATTAATCCCTTCCAAGTGGTAAAATAACTTCCTTTTTGGAAAGAGTTATTAGGGTCTTATTCTTTATAATCTTAAATACCACTTATGTTGGGGTGAACAATACATGAAAAAATTACACTAGTTAAAAAAAGAATGATTACGACCCTCAGCAAAGCGCACTGCAATTATACGTCTGAGACAGAGGGAGCTTTCTACTGGGAAATGGGTGGCATCGATCGTACAAAATATACCCAGAGTTTTAGGTTTTTTTTTTGTTTTTTTTTTTTTTTTTGTAAATTAGGTTGTTCCTAGTTAAACAGGTGGCCTTAAAGGCTGGCTCCACTGTTGTTTTAATCATAGTTTGTTACCATGGAGAAATATGCAAGTTAGCATTTACACACAGAAGTGAAATTTATGCTGCATAGATAATAGCCTAAATTTAGCTCAACTTAAGTTTACCACTTCCTTTAAAAAAATGAAATAATGATAATAATAATAACCATATCACGTAAATTCCATAAACAAGTTAATTTTTTTAAATACCATAATATTTTTAGAGGATTTCTTGGCTGCAGAATCGCTGCGAACCTCTGTGAATGCGTCTTCTCCCAGAGCTGAGTGTCTCCTAACGTCCCACATCTGATTGGCATTAAGGATGTCACCCTTAGGTATAAGGAAAGAGTTGGAGTAGCTAGCTGTGTGGCGAGAGACAATAATGTCTGGACGAATTTTTGTATCTAGTTGTGTTTTATAAGGGACTCTTATTTTCAACTGAAAATTTTCAGAAATTGTCTGGTCTTAGAGACCAGTGTGATACTAGAGTTTTTGCTGCCATTTGGATATATTTTATTTAAAAACAACAACAACAAAAAAAAACTAAATGGAGCCATTCTCAGCTACTATTCTGATGTTCCTGTCCCCTTAGTTGACTAGCAGGGTTTTTGTTTTGTTTTGTTTTCTTTCTTTTTGTTTTTAATTTCTCCCTGAATTAAGACTTTTGCAGTCCAGCAGCTGGGATGATGCCTTGCCTGCCAGTTTCTCCACCGGTTAGCTCAGAGTGGAGGCTGAGTTTCAAGGACAAAGGTAGTAAAAGTGTCCTGATCCAACATGAGGTCCCCCAGCACGGGGAGAGAGCAGCGGAACCCTTTCAACACCAGCTGTTCTCACAGATATAGATTGCTGCAGTGAAATTTTCTTAATATAATTCAGGATGCTCTAGAGAATTCTCCAAAACCTCTGTGCCAACAAGGAAAATGTTGAATTTTTCATCAGCTGCCCAACGCTGAGCGTTAGTGGGCAATCCGTTCATTCATGACCAGATGTTCAGTGTAGTAACACTCTGCAGTTAGCTTGAACCTTGTGGCCTGCCTACCATGGGCTGCAAGGACGTTGGCTACAAGCTGGCACTGGAGAATTGGGGCCCGCACAAGCAAAAGACCAAAGTGTGTGTCTGTGGCTTTCTGGTTTTCACCAGCGACCAGACGAGGTAGGGAATGCTGAAAGGAACCAGTGAGTTCCATCAATCATCCTGGAGGCCTGCAGCACTGACTCTGGGATGGTGTTTGGTGGGGAGGGGCACACTCAGCAGATTCTTACAGTCCATTTGATTTAGAGGAAGAAAGGCTACCTTTGTGTCACCAGACAGAGTTTTTTTTTTTTTTTTCCAACTTGTATGTAAACTATCAAAGTTTTTAGGATGGAGACATGAGATGTGGGTCGGTCAGGCAGAAAAGACAAAGCTTTCTAATTTTAAACCAGAAGAGACAAGACAACTTAATTTGTCATATTGAAATCTTATTACAACCAATCTAGAATTGGAAATGTGTGCTTTCTGTTTTTCTTTCCTTTTGGCAAACTTCAGAACTGTAGGTGGGAACACTCAGACCTTCCATTCATGCTGTTTCTTGTTTCTTTCCTGTCGTGTCTTGGGTCCCATGCTATTTTTGTGAGCAGCTATAGGTCATAGTGCTCAGAGAGAAGAGAGACTTAGGTGGAACCATGGGGTTTTGATTTTCTACTTTGGAAAGGACGCTCCCAGCCCCACTTTAAGTATGCCTGTGGGAGAGCCCCATACCTGCAAGGGCAGGCTTGATCCTGTGAGGGTCCTCTCTCACCTACCCCTAGCCATTCTAACTGTTTGTTCACAGAGGAATGGACAAAGGGAATTTGCAGAGTTTTCTTATTCAACAATGTTGAATTGGAGACTCAGTAATGGCAGCTTATCAGTGGGCAGTTAAACTTTGTTCACTGGAACCTTCCACATGCACGATGTCCTCATGGGGTAAACCTTTCTCTTTGGGGGAAGCTTTGGGGGTACCTTTGCACTGCTGCATTTCTGCCATACATCCACCCCCACCCCAACCTGCTGATCTGTGGTCCCTGGGGACAAATCAAGGAAGCTCTGGGGAGCTGCTCCTTCAGTTTGGTTTGGCAGAACTTTTGGCCTTTGCTTTCCAAGGTTTCAGGGAGCATTTCCTGCTTGGAGAGAAGGTGGGTTTGCACATTGCATTGAGCATGAAAATTTCTGGTAACACCTTTGAAGCCTGGGTCTCCTTGTTCCTTAGGTTCTCCCTGCAAGAAGTCAGTCTGTCTCTGTCTCTCTGTCTCACCTTCACCCTGCTTGCTTTGCACTCCGGTGTGCTCTCCCTCCCTCCCTCCTTCCCTTCTTCCCTCCATCCCTCCCTTTCATCATCATCTCCCCCGCCCCAAGCTTGTTGACTTGGAAAAAAAGGTTTGTGAATTGCAGCCTGGCCTGCATCCCTGCTGCTGGGATGCCAGGTGAAAGCTCTATTCTGTCTTGGATGCTAACTTGAGGATGGGAAAGTGAGAACCAGTTTACAGTAGCCTGACACTGCCATTACCTTGCCTAGGTCCTCTCCAGCTGCTCCTAGTCCTTCCCAGCCTCTGCCATGCACACAGTTTGTTCTTGGGTGTGAAGGCAAACAGTATTTGCCTTGGCAGCACGTTTCTCTTTCACGAAAGCTTGCTGTCTCGGCACGAAACCACAGCACGAGCTGCTCAAGGTTCCACCAGCGTGATGGCCTTTTCCCACATTTCCTTCCTTTAAGGAAACAGATTTTTGAACTTTTTTTTTTTTTTAAAGACAAAATGCCAACATTTAACAGCTGGAGTCAGTCTGTATTTTATGGTTTTCACTTTATGTTCTTGTGGATATAGATAAATTTTAAAATCCACAATTATTGCTAAATTATGCAAGTTTTTACAAAAACTGATTTAAAATAGACCCTCTGTTATGAGGAATTCAAGAGAGGCATTGTTACCCAAACAGGTATTCTCAATTATTCTATCTTTAATGGTTTTTAATTGTTCTAATTTACTCGTAGTTTGTTACATCTCAGGAAGCCTCTGAAATCCCTTTGTTATTTTTCCTTTGAGGAACAAATCGTGATTTATTCATTTGAACCACTTTTAGTTAAAAAAAAATAGTAAGGTAATTTACTTAATTCATTTACTTATGCCCCCCACCCCACCCCAGCATGTGAGGGCTGCTCTTTGATGACTCTCAGTCCTAGCCCTCAGAGGATAGACTGCCCCTTCTCAAGGTGATGACTCTCGGTCCTAGCACTCAGAGGATAGACTGCCCCTTCTCAGGGTGATGACTCTCAGTCCTAGCACTCAGAGGATAGACTGCCCCTTCTCAAGGTGATGACTCTCAGTCCTAGCACTCAGAGGATAGACTGCTCCTTCTCAAGGTGATGACTCTCAGTCCTAGCACTCAGAGGATAGACTGCCCCTTCTCAGGGTGATGACTCTCAGTCCTAGCACTCAGAGGATAGACTGCCCCTTCTCAGGGTGATGACTCTCAGTCCTAGCACTCAGAGGATAGACTGCCCCTTCTCAGGGTGATGACTCTCAGTCCTAGCACTCAGAGGATAGACTGCCCCTTCTCAGGGTGATGACTCTCAGTCCTAGCACTCAGAGGGTAGACTGCCCTTTTCAGGGTGATGACTCTCAGTCCTAGCACTCAGAGGATAGACTGCCCCTTCTCAGGGTGATGACTCTCAGTCCTAGCACTCAGAGGATAGACTGCCCCTTCTCAAGGTGATGACTCTCAGTCCTAGCACTCAAAGGATAGACTGCCCCTTCTCAAGGTGATGACTCTCAGTCCTAGCCCTCAGAGGATAGACTGCCCCTTCTCAGGGTGATGACTCTCAGTCCTAGCACTCAGAGGATAGACTGCCCCTTCTCAGGGTGATGACTCTCAGTCCTAGCCCTCAGAGGATAGACTGCCCCTTCTCAGGGCAGTGGCGTAGACCAGAATAAAGCTCATGTGCCTTTTGTAGATGTTTGTGACCCTTTGTTAGCCACGGACTCTGTCTCATGGTTCAGCTGCAGTTTATCCTCTTTTTCTTAGCTTTACCGTCCTCACCCTGTTTACTATGAAGAGTCTTAATAGGCCAGGGTCCACTACCAACTTGAACCATATCAGAACTGGGATGGGAATACAGACAGCCAACAAATAAATTTCGGTGTGTTACCTCCAGACAGTACTTTTTATCATATCTCTGCCCAGACATTAGAGTTTTGGTTTTCTTTATTGTTAAAATTTCTGTTCATAGAGACAAAAGTTCTAAGACTCTTTACACTGCCCCGACCCCACCACCACCCGCCCACCACCTCGCCCTGCAGCTTTCATTACAATGCAGCCAGCTCTACTGTGTTCTCAGAAAATACAATAGGAAGTGAGAGACCTTTTGCTGAAGACAAAGTGTGACTCTGAAGATCATTCGATCTCCTGGTAGATTTAGGGTCAGAGCATTAGCTGTGATGAATAACTGGGGACAGAGTTTTTCTTTCCTTTTCGGGGATAGTGGCCGTTAATCATTTTTATCTGCCTGCCTTGTAGACTTGATTAGATTTATTATGTATGCCGCATGTTTATGGCGTTTTTATTATATGTTGTTAATTTGTTGTAACTGCCACCACATTTTTTTCCTTCTTCCTTTTTTTCCCCTCCCTTGAGAACCCTTGAAAACAACTGTCAACGGTTACCTTGTGCCTTAGAAAATATCATTTAATTTTTAGTGTTAGTAAAAGCCATCCTGGGCTATAGGTTAACAAAATGCCAGCGTTAACAGCATGTATCTCACTGCAGACAGGAAAGGTGTATTTAAATTCCCCTGAATTCTGCTTTCTGTCCATGATGGAGCATGGGTGGATTAGAACACACAAGCCATGCAAACAGCTCCTAAGGATCATAGAGAGGGGAGCCATGTTCAAGGCAGGTTGGGAATTCTCATTTTGTTCATTAGCAGAAAATCATATATATCGTTTCCGCATCACTGCTAGGTAAGACAATTGAGCTGTTTAACATTTAAGCTGCTTTAAAAGTCGCACAGCGAATGGGGCTTTTTAGAACGGCGTCTACTTTCTTAGCTCTGTGCTCTCAGTACGGCTATGGGATCTGTTAAATATAGAGGCCATGCTTTAAATAAGGCCGACAGTTAAAATTGGGAAGCCAGAGAATTAGATTGGAAATGATTTACGGTGAGTCTAGAGGACATTTTAAAAAAAAAAAAAAGTTAGCAAAGGAAATCCTCTGGCTGGATTGGCTACAGCGTAGCCAGAGATTTTTACTTTTCGTGTCTTTTGAATTGGCTGGATGGGTGGGCACCGTTTCGAAACAGACTTCCCGGAACAATGGGGAACTTTCCTTTTTATTGTATGCTCTGGCTTTTGGCTTGGCTTTGGCATTACAAGCCTCTGACTATAACCCAGTCAGTTTATTGTTTTGACAGTTAGAAACTTTTTCAATAACAACACCACCCATTCTCTTAAGAGCATCAGCTGATGAAATAAGTAGAAGCTGGGTCGAACGGTGGCTTTGCTTTGGACTTGCAGTGTGAACATGTGGGTCTTTGAAGATGACACATGGGTGTGGTTGTTGAGGTCAGAGTGTGTAGTATTCACAAATGCATAGATCACTGCTAGGAACTGCTACACATTTGTTCACATGGCATTCTGTGAAGTACATAGTTTTTTGGGGAATTAACAGTAATGTATTAAAGACACAGGTAACAAGAAATGCTAAGCCACTCATTCACCTTGTCCTTATGATGGCTCCTGAGATCATCAAAAAGCCTTCCTTACAACAGGAAAAGATGTACAATTGAGCTATTAAGATACAAATTCATTCATTCTTCCCATTATGTCAGTGTTTAATTAACTAAGAAAAGGATATATTTACTAACTCCTGGTAAAGGAGTTGGGGTAATAAGGGGCTGAGCTCCGTTTTAGATTTGAGTGTATTAAGAGATATACCAGACCCCTCCATCATACAAGACTATCTGACTCCCTCCCTGTCTACCCTATTACATGGATTGAGTCTATAACATGTTTATTGTTGTCTGCAGCAACTTTGAGAAAACCCACGTTCATTCTTCAACTCCAGCCTGAGGAATAAAGTAATGAAAGGGAGAGGTGTTTACCTCTAGTTAGCAGCTGAGGTGGCCATTAGATTCTTGAGCAGTTTTGTTCTGGTTCATGGGGACTGGATATATTCAATGAAACTCTAGCATCTTGGGCTGAAGCACAACCAAGAACAGTTTTATTTGGTGCATTGATCACAGAAGGGTCAGAAAGAAAATCAGTTGGAAAAACTGTTGGCAGGCGAAGAGTAAGGAATTTATCCAGTAACAACACACTGGTGGACACAATTTGCTGTGGAAAAGGCGTCCACCTCAGTGATGGATAATTCATTAGACATCTAATTTTTTTTTGACTCATAATCAGTCAAGGAAGGGAACTCTACAGGTTGTGTTCCACATCTGAAATCTTTTTGACCAGAAATTTTGCATGAAATATTTTGCATAGAATTGACTGGTTGAACATCCTTGATCTAAGAAAAACTCAGAACTCTTAAAATCTGATAGTTTGGGGCTCACTGTCATGACATAGTAGAAGTGTGTGATTTCGCAGGTGTTCTATTGGAGAATATTCATTCTGTATTGTATCTGTGGTATCCCACAGGTACCTGTACAAGGAAGGAAACTGGACTTTTGAAAGGTTTTATTATGATCTTTCCACACATCCATAGGAATGAGATATTAACAAGGTTTCAAATGAGCCTCTGGGACTCATGAAGAAGCCCTCTAAAGACTGTGCCCATAGCCAGTGGGCACAGTGGGCACAGCGGGCACAGCCTGGGCTTCCTGGGTGTAGATGACTCTTGTTCAGAGCTGTGTGCTGGGATAATTCATTTGCCAGTGTATAGAGTGAGAATCCCAGGTTGGAGGGAATTGTGATAGTCCTGAAGAGCAGCCATGTAAGGTGCTTGAAGGACTTAGAAGGCGATGATGATGGGACCTGACATCCCTAATATTTGGGATATGTGGATGTTGTATGGAAGATACTCGTTGCACTGACAGATGAGAGGAGATGAGGGCTAGGAAGGAATGAGCTGAGGTTTGGAAGTCACTCAGGCCACTGATATGAATTCCTGATGTACTTTTCTGGAAGATGGTAAATGAAACTTTCAGATGAAACTGAAAGTTAGGAAGGCAGTCCAGGCTTAGAGATGTGAATTTGACTTCACAAAAGCCAGTATAGACATGGAGACTGAACATTCCATGTTGGGCCAAAGAAAGAGTAGATGGAGACAGAGACCAGGCTATAATCAGCCTTAAGAGATACAGAAAAATCTTTGTGCACATGAAAATGACAGATTTGTAGGCCATGCTTCAGGCACGTAGCTATGCATATTCATATCTGGATACATATTCATGTACGTATTTATGTATGTATTCCTATATACATTCATATGTATTTCCCTGTGTGTTTGTATATGTATCTTATTCATGAGCATGCGCTGTTCTCTTCAGCTCACATATGTATCTTTGGGAATCTTTCCCACCTTAACTCGCAAGTGAGGGGAAGGGTAGAGAAGGTGGCAGTCCCTCCTGAGAACAGCAGACAGGAGAGGGAGGATGCTGTACCATGTCGCTGAGACTCTGAAGTAGGAAAGGGAAGACTGGATTGTCTTTCAGTGTGTGTGAGGCTCAGGCCACCACAGATGATTTTATTCCTCCAAATCACATTCCAACACATAAGCCTGGCAGCTTTAAATGCTCCAGTAAATGTTAAATGATTTATAGTGGGGTTTCGCAGAATTCAGCAAGACTACCATTGTGTTGGGGAATACGGGGTGACACTGTGGTCAATAAACTTGTTAACATTTCATTTGGGGTGAGATTTCTGTCTTTTGGATGGCATCCACTTATCCACTGCTCTTTGCTAGCGAAGCTCTTCGCTCTCCCTGCTTTTACCAATGAAAGACAATACTGATTTTTTTTCTCTTCCCTTTCTCTTGCCTTTTAGTGAGGTAAACAAAGAAGATAGCGGCTCGCAGAAGAGCCATGTGCTGTTTTATTCTACAGCTAAAGAGTTTGTTTGCTGTCCATTGAAAACATGACAGGGTCTCCCCTTTCCTTCTGTGATACCAGTATTTTTCCTCCTGGAGTTCTAGAAAGATCTTTCTTATAGAAAGGACCTTCTATGATACATCTTCTCTCCTTACATGGCCATTGGCCAAGTGGTTTGAATACTGTGGGTCATGCCAAAGTGAAGAAGGCTCTGTGCCACCCACTCTTGAGGTTGCCATGGAAATGCCTGTGAACATTCCCATGGAGGTGAGGCTCATTCTGACAAAATCTACCTGTGAACCTTCTGCAGGTCACTCTCTCTCTCTCTCTCTCTCTCTTTTTTTTTTTTTTTTCGATACAGGGTTTCTCTGTATAGCCCTGGCTGTCCTGGAACTCACTTTGTAGACCAGGCTGGCCTCGAACTCAGAAATCCACCTGCCTCCAAGTGCTGGGATTAAAGGCGTGTGCCACCACGCCGGAAGCTAAACTGAAGCTTCCTTTTCTTTTTCTTTTTTTCTTTCTTTTTTTTTTTTTTTGGGTCACTCTCTTCTTAGGGTGGTAGACCTTCTTTGTGTTCCTCCCAGGACTTTCCAGTTGGCCCTATTACTGTGGACATTGTCCTGTAGCTTGAGAAGTCATTTGTTCGCTGCAGCCATCTTGACTTTTGAGAGTTTCAACAACAGAGTTGGCCTGAGCCTGTATCCTTGCCCTGTGGACATTCACCAAGAATTCCCAGAGGAGGCTTAGTTGTCGTGGTTGATTTGGGTTAAAAGTCTTTGCTTATCCCTTTGCTGTTCACTGCTCTTCTCTCGGCGTTGAGAGATTCTTTACTGCTGGGAGTTTCCTTTCATTTAATACTCACAGTGACTTGACAGTCCAGGGGCTGAGGGAAGTTGCCTCCGGAGATTTGGAGTCAAATGCATGCCTTTTAAAATGTTTTTATTAGCATATAGTAATTATACATAATAATGGGTTTCATTTCATAGACGTATGTAATATATTTCTCCTATGTTTACCCACCTTCTTCTCCTGTCTCTTTCCTATCCCACTGATCTCCTTCCTCTACCAAACTGGCTTCTGGGGTTATGGTTTTTTGTTTGTTTGTTTTTCTCTTTGTTTTGTTTTATTTTGTGTGACTCAGTGAGTTTCATTAGAGTTGGTTATAGGGAATGATGAGATTTTGTTTCTAGAATGTGGGCACTTTATCACTGGCTACACTTATGAAGATAGTATCTCTTCCTTCCCCATCAACCACTGTCTGTATCCTTGGGGAGGAAACTGGGCCCCAATAACCTCCCACTTCTCCATGGCAGAATGGCAGTAGACCCAGTATTGTGCAGATATTTGTAGGAACTGTAAGTTCAACAGGGCTCCATCCAGGCACATAACAGGATATTTATTTGTTTGTTTATTTTAGGTTTTCAAAAGACAGATTCTGGCTTATCTTCCCTGGACTAGCCTCAGCTGATTTTTCTCCCTGAGCCTCCCCACTGGTTTCCACCGTAGGCCTAGGAGTGTCTGGTGCGGTATGTACCTGTGTGTACCCAGGCGGCTTGGATGGGCACTGTGTCTCAACCTCCTCTTTGCTCTCTCTGCTCTCTCTGCTCTTACATGTCTTTTTGCTTTTCCTTTCTTTCTGCTACCTACTTACGACAATTCTTCAAACCAGCACTTTTGCTTTGACTGTCTTGGCCACTCCCTTTTCCCAAAGGAGATGCAAGAGCCAGTCTTTCCAGTTGCCAGCAGTCTATCTGGGAGCCACAGGGATAATCATCTGTTCATCTGAAGACCCTTCAAACACAGCACTTCCTCTCCCATCCCCACCCTTTCCACTAAGTGTGTCCAAACCTGGTATGACTTTTCATTGTGACACTTCATTTTATTTCAGGTGATCCGGTCCTCCGCAGGGCATCTTCTTTTCATCACTTCCTTTAATCAGCCAACTTGTTTGATTCAAGGCGATGGACCTGATTTCTAGTATTTTGTTTGTTTGTTTTCATTGGTACTTGGCCCTCTTCTGTGTTTCTCTTTTGCTGCTCTGCATGCTCACATATGCATTCAGTGGTGTGATCCTGCCATCATATACCTGCATTTGTGCCTGTGTGCGTGCATGTGTAGGCTGAAGGCTAACCTTGGATATTGTTTCATAGGTGCTGTCCATCTTGTTTCAAGAGACACTCTTGGGAATTACTAACAGACTGGCTGGACAGTGTCTGGGCCCTAGCCTTGGGATTACAAGTACTTAGGCTCAGCTCTTGAAATGGGTTTAGGGACTGAACTTGGGTTTTTTGCTTGGTGTCTCACCAGCTCTACTCAGTTTCTTAGACTAGGACAGTAGTTTGTCTCCTGGCAGAGGGGTAGTAGTAATGGTTTGGCATCTAGACTTTCAGCCATACGGCATTTTTCCTTTCTGTTTTAATGTTATGTGTGTGGGTGTTCTGCCTGAATGCATCCCATGCATGCAGTGATCATGGCGAACAGAAGCGGCTCTGTAATCTGAGTCTAAGACGATTGTGAGTTCCCCATGTGGGTGTTAGGAGCCAAACTGAGGTTCTTCAGAAAAATAATCAATATTCTTGATTCTGTAGCCATCTCTCTAGACCCAACCCCGCCTGTTAAACATGCTTTTCATCAGACATCCCAATATTCTTTATAAAGTTTCACATTCGGCTTCGGTGTGTCTTGATTCCTTGGATGAAGAATCAACCTGTTTGAGAAGGATTAAAAATTCATCCTGACATAGGGACTTTGTCCTTTGTCATTATTCCCTGAACAACACAGTGTGGTGGCAGTTTATAGCAGTTGCCTCATGTCTGCATTTGCAATCAAAGATCATTTGCTATACATAGAAGGCCATGTCCAGGCTGTTTGCAGATGGAATTCTGTAATGTCATATTATACAAGGGACTTGAGTGCACAACGGTTTAGATGCCCACAGGGATCCCATTTCTCCATGGACACCAAGGGATAAGCATATGTCATCCTTTAATCATGCCTTCTGTTGTAATGAACATTCTTCTTTGCCTTGGAAGTGAAGGATGTTAATGAATGGTATCTTTCAACACAGAGCTAGCAGAAAGCATTTGCTGTGTGTGAGCCACCTGGAGCTGGCTCACCTCCTCATGCCACTTTACCATATTAATGTCGGCCAGCATGGCCATCTTCTAATTAGAAGAGGAACCCGAGACTGGTTCCTGATGTTGTTGTCTTTCACGGTTCCCACACTGATATCTCTGACCCAAGCTTACGAAGACTCAGAAAAGCATACCCCAGGCAGTTGTCTACTATGTCTACCACCCGATTTAAATGTTTATGGTCTCTCTCACCCCTACAGTGGTTCTTAATGGAGGCTCTCCAAATTCTATGGGCTATATATTGAGACTGTAGGCTATGCAATCATGGAGATTCTTAAAGAGTTACATCGGGGTTACAACATATTTTCATGCTACAGCAGTCTTGGTTTGTGCAGCCTTCTAAACTGGAACTAATAAATCTTTGGAGAATAGTCTGCATGGAAGGCTTGAGCCATCTCTTACACTGCTTATCTTTCCATGGCATTGGTGTGTGTTGACACTGTCCCTGTTTGGAATCTTAAGATGCTTCCTAGCAAATCATAGGATAAGAATATTCTTGAATATGTCAAGCAGAATTAATTTTTTTTTCTAAAGATCTTCAGAAAATCCTTGTAGCCCTGTCTGGACATATTGCCTACATGGACCTCTCTGCTCACATCCAGCATGATGGACAGTGTTAGGGGACACAGCCAAAGTGAGGGTGGCACCCGGGCTTGCTGCACCAGAGTCTTGCCACTCTCCCACTTTCAACTGGTGCTGTTTGTAAAGGGTGTGTGGGAAAGGACATGAGAGGCTCCAGCACACATGTTGCTTTAATTGAGCTATTTTTATGTTTATAAAGGTCTGAAGTTCATTCAGTTGTTTGCACAAGATGAGACTTGTGGGGTTAACCAGATGTCACGTTCCTTGAGTTTAAGCCATAAACATTTCAAGCTGTTAGCTCTGATAGGCAGGTTGGGAGACGTGCTCTACAAATCAGTCAGTCCTTCATGGCGGGGTTGGTAGGTAGATTCTCTGTAACTTAGCAGCTCATCTGTGTTGGTGGGATCTCTTGGCTTTACTGAAAGGAATTATTTGCTGTTAAAAAACTTGAGAGTCTTGTGTCAGATTTCTGAATCAATAGCAGATGAAACAGACAGTAAATCACCTTAGACATGGTGACCAGTTCAAATGGTATACAGATGTGGAAAAAATGACATTCTGTTGTCTACGCTTTATTTTTAAAATGTAAACTTCTGCATTTCAAGTCTATCGTTTCAGATATGCTACACTTTCCTAGCATGCTTTAAAAAACATTAATCACATGGAAAGAAAAAGATTGTAACATTACTACGATCATGTCTATGACTCAACAACAGAAATTGTTGTTAGCGGAAGCGCCCCAAACAGTTCTGTCTTGGGGGAAAAATGTTTAGCTGAAAGGCCACAGGAAAGATGCATATTCACTGTGTGTCGGAAGAGGCAAACACAGAATGTAAGATTGTTTTACTGAAAGGGATTGCTAAAAACAGTGTAGACAAACTGTGGAGGAAACTCCATTGTTCAGGAGTAAACATTGTGCACGTATCAGACACTGAAGCAAAAGAGTGTAGTCAATGGTAATGTGAACTTATTCTGGGATGCACAATGTGTTTGTGCTGGATGCATTTTGGGGCAGCGTTTCCATCATAGGGACCAAGTTAAGGAACTCTCGTAAGGAATAGTGCCGGTGTCGTGGGGTGCCGAGTGCCATGGGAGGCTGACTCGGAGCCCTTGACTAGCTCTTGGCTTCTTGCTGTTGTCTTGGCTGATGCACAGAACGGCTTGCACTGGACCGACTTCTCTCGTAGTGGCCACACTTGGAATTCTTGGCCAGTGTGTCAGGGTCTCGTGGGTGTAAAATAAGAATCTGCTGTTCCTCAGAATGAGCTGGTCCCAGCTGATGATCTTGGATGGCCTCTTTGAACTTCCCAGCAGGAGTCCACGTTTCAGACTCCGTTCTGGCCTCAGGAGACAGACTTGCCATAGCTATGTCTTATTTACTTAGTCTTCAGTTTTACATCCCAACCCTTCTCAGCCCACTCCCTCCTTCTTAGCTTATTTTTCAAAGTTCACCATGTTCAGACATTCTTCATGCTTTTGTTTATAGTTTCCACAATTTTTATCTAAATGTCAGCTATATTTCATTTGTTTCTATATCCATTTAATTCCCTTCATGTGTTGGAACATGAACCAGTCGGTATAGCAAAGAACTCTATCTGTAGTGTGCTGTGGTGGGGTGAGGTAGACTGTATGATGGTATAAACCAGGACTTTCAACCTTTTCTGTAAGCCCAGTGATGAGCACTTTTGGCCTCACAGGGCATATAAGCCCATGTGCAATTGTTAAGTCCACCATTGTCATTATAAAGCAGCCAGAGACGATTCATGAGGGAGTAGGAATGGCTTTGTCCCAACAAAACTTTATCTTTAGATACAGAAGTTTGACTTTCAGATAATTTTTCGTGTCATAAAATATTCCTCTTCTTAACCCCTATCCATTCATTTAAGGAGGTTTGGGGGTTTATTAAAAGATGTGTGTGTGTGTTGGGGTAAGGACATGTATGTTCTTGTGCACAGGGATCAGAGATTGATGTCAGACATCTTCCTCAGTAACCCCGTCTTATTTCTTTAAAGGTTTCTCATTGAACACAGAGTTTGCTGATTGGCTATTGTTGCTGGCCAACAAGCCCCCTCCCACAGATTTTCTTCCGTCTCTCCATCCTCATATCTCACCCCCATTCTAATACCCCATGCCCCTTCTCCTCAGCCTCTAAGAGAATATTTTTAACATAAACTTTAAACATAGGGGTTAAAAGAGAGATAGTCAAGAATGACTAAGGCATACTGAGTGTGGGTATGTTTTTTTTTAAGAGTTACCCCAACCACTAAAATAATAAAAATATTCTCTTAACTAGTGAGCTGCATAAAAATTGATAGCAGACTGGTTTGTCACCCTTTGTACACCCTTGGCTATTCTACCTGAGTTACAAATGGACTGTAGTGTGTATAAGGTTGCTCTTGTACCGTGTAACACCATGCGTCTGATGCCAGTCCCAGAGTTGAAATAGATTCGGAGAAGAAACAATGTCCTCATGATTGAGTTCGCAGTACTTTGTTGTGTCTGTTGATTCAGATCACATTAGTGATTTACGTCTTGAATGTTAGGGAGTGTTTCCATCATCTGCATGGCAAAGAGGAAGTTTTCTCCCAACATTGAGGATTGAGAGATATAACTCTATTGTCTGTCTTTGAACTTGCCTAACTATGTAATCACATGAGAAAAATGATAAGAGAAAAGATAGTGTTCTATAAACTAGCAAGACCAGTTAGGGGGTAGAGGAAAGGAAGGATGATTGAAAGAATGGCTCATTTAAACATCAAAACGATGAAAGAAAAGTGTGTGTGCATGCATGTGTCCGCAGGTGTGTTGCCCTGTGCTGTCAGCCCCTCTCCCTAGCTACTGTGCCCTCTTTGCTGTTTGTGCCACGTCAGTTTTTTTTTTTTTTCCTCACAAGTTTCTTAGAGTGCCCCTTGTCCTTCTGCCCTTGTGGCAGACCATTTAATGCTAAATCATTCATCAAGCTGTCCACCTGGCCACTCCCACCTGAGTTAATCCCTTTTTGCATATAATTTGGACAGGATCCTAGATGTTACTTATTGGCAGAATTCTGCATAAAGAAGCCTGGGCCGGTGTGGCTTCTTCTCACAATGTGAGAGAGTGTATAGAAATCTAGAGGCTGAGTGTTGTACTATCTGTCTTTCTAGTTGCATAGACACAGTTTCCAGTATGTGTCAGCAGCCGGGACCCATTTATTTGCACATAGCATTCATAGGGTGTCAGTTACTGGTATAACCTTCAAATAGTGTCTTCATAAAACTAGCTCAAAAATATTTCTTATATGAAAACCAGCTTCTTAAAGCAAAGTTGTTTTCCTAAAACTCGTTGCTCTCCAGGGTCAACACGAACCACGCAACTTTAGACAAGGCATGTTAGGCAACCGGCTAACACGGAGGAGTGGTGGCACACTGGTGCACTCATTACCCGAGTTAGGGACAGGATCCGCTTGCTGTCCAGTTCATTTCAGCTACTTAGCAACCTTTTGAACTTAGAAAAGGTTTAAATATTTTATGCTTGGATCTTCTCATCTGAAGATGAGGATAAGAAAGCACCCACCTTATTGTAGAAGTGAAAATATTGTTTGTCAGTTTCCTTTAAATGATAGAGAAAAATTCCTGATGGTGTTTTGGACTCATGACAGGAAATGTTCTCTTACCTGGAGGTGTGTGGCTAATTAATGGAAGCACGGCTAGTTGGCTGCTTCTCTAGGTGAAGGTGAGGTCGCATTGAAATGGTGGTGTTAGAGATACTCTGAGGTGCTCCCTCTCAGCAGTTTGGAGTCTAGCCTAACATATTTTCACACATGTTAGATGACACTTTAACTCAAATTTCTGATGTTAGTGTGTGTGTGTGTGTGTGTGTAGGATGAGAAATTAAATAACTTCTTGTCCCTGGATTTTTGTGTTTTACGAATGTCCTTTACTTTGCTCAAACCATGGAAGCATAACTCATATTTTAATACCATGTACATCTGTCCATCTATCTGTCCAAGGGCACTTGGTAACTCCCAAGTTACTTAGCTTTCCAATGGCTCTTACTGATTATCTATCTAGCTATCTTATTTTTTTTTCTGAGACAGGGTTTCTCTGTGTAGCCCTGGTTATCCTGTAACTCATAGAGGCTGGTCTTGAACTCACAGAGATCCCCCTGCCTTTGCCTTCCAAGTGTTGGGATCAAAGGCATGCACTAGCAACACCAGCCTGGTTCTTATTAGTGTTTTTAAGACTTATTTTTATTAGTTGAGAGAGAGAGAGAGAGAGAGAGAGAGAGAGAGAGAGAGAGAGAGAGAGAGAGAGAATATGTGAATGTGAGTAGAGGTGTGTTCCAAGAGCAGCCATTGATCCTCTGAAGCTACCATTACAGGCTGTTGTAAACCACCCAGTGCTGGAACTCTCTTGCTCGGCTTCTTTGTAAGAGCTGTGTGGACTCTCGTCCTTCTTTCTTAATAATCTTAAGAGCAACAACAGAAAAGGTCGATGAATCTATTAGGCCTTTTTGCTTATCTTTTAAGTTCCTTTCGTTAAAAGCAGCCAGGACACATGACAGGCATCATCGTGATAATTTTGAGTTCTTTTTCTCTATTTCACCTTCTTTTTCTCTTAAATTCCTCTCGTTAGTTTCTACTACATCTGGAAAATGTACGTGACCCATGACACTCAGTCTCCAGTTGCCTGGTCTTCCGATTCTGTGAGATGAAAAGAGGACTGTGGTCTGACACCATGGAGGGGTCAAAGAGAGTTAAATTAAGATCTGGTTTATATGAAGTTGGGAGCTGGAGATGGTGATGCTGTTTCCCTGGAGGCTGCTGCTGTAATAAAGCAAATCCTATGCACAGCCAGCCATTTCAGCCTCCTGGGCTTTGTAGGGTCACCGGTTCCTATTTGGTATTTCTACTAAATGATTAAGCTGGGATTCCAAATCACATATTTGGGGCTGGCGATACAGCTTGATGGTTGAGTGCTTGCCTAGCATTCGTGAGGCCCCAGGTTCAACCCCCAGCATCCACTACAGCAAAAGTGTGTGGAATTAGATCTTTGATATTTTTCCCCCCTAATTCGGGTGATTCTTTAGCAATTTTCATCACCGTTGCTTTGGAACATTCACCAGTTTGTCTGGTTATTTTATAGTCAGAATTCAAGGCCCAAGTCAAAACAGTAAACACCAAATTGTCAGGCAAATATAGCACTGAGGTATCAGCACTCTGTGAATTCATTTATTGGCGACAAGAGATTTATTTAGTCCATCCCATGGAGAATGACTTGTCTTGGTCCATAGTGAAAGGGAAGACACACACTCCATTTAGCTGCTCCGTGCCTTAGCTGACTTGTTTGTAGGAAGAGATAAAGCTGATCACTTTGATATGACAGGTATAAATGGTAGTGCTCGTGTGAGTTGGTTGGACGTGTGCATGGTCACACTCATGTGACATGGTTGGCCTTGTGGATCGTCACACTCATGTGACATGGTTGTCCTTGTGGATGGTCACACTCCTATGGACATGGTTGGCCTTGTGGATGGCCACACTCCTGTGGACATGGTTGGCCTTGTGGATGGTCACACTCCTGTGGACATGGTTGGCCTTGTGAATGGTCACACTCCTGTGGACATGGTTGGACATGTGAATGGTAGCGCTCATGTGAGATTGTTCAATGGTGTTTTTCAGTGTTACAGTGGCCCATTGGATGCTCCCTGTGTTAGTGACTCTGTCATAGCTGTGATAGATGCCATGACCCAAAAAGCAAGTTAAGGAAGAAAGAATTTATTGAGCGATAGAGAGTGCATTATTGGGGAGTTGGGAGAGGCGTGGCATGAAATCAAGGACAGAAAGTTGGTTTATCGCATTTTACTGTCACACAAGAAGCAGAGAGCAAGAAAGTAGGCTGAGGCTTCAAACCTTCACAGCTCACCCCCAGTGACATGCTTCCTCCAGCAAGGTTCCACAACCTTCCCCTTTCAGGGCCACTAGCTGGGCATGCATTGTTCACATACATGAGCCTATGGGAGCCATTTCTCGTTCAGTAGACTGTGTTAGCCAGAGAAATCTTTAAAACACATAGTATACCAAACTCACCCAGAGAAATTAGCAGGAGGTGTTATTTTCAATTTCATGGATGGTTCTTGAGCATATGAACATTTAAAAAAATAATAACAATGTTTCATCTATGGATTTGCATCATGTTTTATTTCTTGGCAGTGACGTTGAGCTGGTCTCCGAGTGTGAGGTAACTGGTGTGTTGTGCTTGGAGAAGCTCTCTCCCTGAGTGTTCAGCTTCGGATGCGTCTCTGGGCTCTTTATTCTTTCTTTACTTGGGGAGCTTTCCAAGTTCTCAGGGAACATTTAGGACCCAGCTTAGTACAATAAACTCCAAGGTACCCTTTCCTTATGTCTCCCAGGGTGTTGTGTAGCATAACAAAATGTGGTGCACACACCATTACGGGGCACCATTTCCTTCTCACGTCAGACAGTTTTCACTTCTTTCTTTGAACTTCCCTCCCCTTCCCTCGCTTCTTTTTTTCACCCTCGAATGTCTCCCTAGGTATATATTCATTGCATGTGTGTATTTGTATGTGCCTGTTCACGTGTAGCTTTAGGTGCATTTACGCCATAGAGTGCGTGCCTGTGATGGCAGGAGAAGGTCCTTGGGTGTCCTTCAGTCTCCTTGCACTTTGTTTGCAGCATGGTCTATTGTTTGTTACAGTGTGTGCTGGGCCAGCTGAGCAGTAAGCTGTGTGTGTGGGTGGGGTGGGTAGATGGGGGGGGTCCTCCTGTTTCCACCATCTATCACACCATAGGCGTGAATGCTGGTAAGCAGTGCTTACCACCTCTGGCTTCCCACAGTGCTGGGGAGGAGATCTTTAGAGCTACTCAGGGCCATCTTTCAGCCTCCTCCTTCTTTTATCTTTTATCTCAGTATTCTGGAACCTTTGTTTTGTAGTTCCTCCTTCACCCTCCCCGTTTTCATTCTTCTTGCTTTGGTCTTTCTATTCTTTCAGTATTTATTTCTTCTCTCTGAATAAATTCAAAAGTATCAACCTTTTAGAGCTATTTGCCAATGAGTTCCTCCCCTCCCCTCCCCTTCCCTCCCCTCTCCTCTTCTTTGTTTTTAGTCTGGCTGTGGTTTGATTTTCATTGATCATTTACTGTTTGCCCTAGCTTCAGATGGTCTAAAGTAGGCTAGCAGGGGCTAAGACCTTCTCCAGTGTGAAGGGGCCAGCTAGTGTTCTTCTTCAGGTCCTCTGTAGAACTGTCCCTCAAGGAATCCCAGGGACTTTCCAACTCTTCTGTTTGCCCACAGTCTGTTTGGTGCCAGGCTCTCTAAAACTGGAGAGTATATGATAATGGTAATAATTTGATGTTATGGTACTAGAGGGTGGCACTGTCACTCGGATAATGGCATAGTAGTGACTTCTCAGCTTATTACTCTTTACAGTAGTTTGGGAATTCAGATGGCCCCCGAGTTCTCTTTCTGACTAGAGTTTTACAGAATGGAGTTCTGCACAGTCTGTGCATCAGCCACGTCTGCCATAGTCATTCGTGTTAAAGTTCTTCACTGTGTTAGTGGAGGTGAGCGCTTCATAAGTGCTCCCTGCTGAGAATGTGTTCTGGGCTGGGATGTCAACCAAGGGAGAGTCACTCATTCCATACGTTTTCTAATTTTTTTTTTTTAAAAGCACACCGTCAATATTTTTTTCTTAATTGAACAGTTTGTTGAACAGACGGGTGCTTTAATTATGGTGGTCTAAATTTACACACATTGCGGTGGTATTTTGCTACATTAATTACCTTACTTGTCAAGAGTAACAGGTAATTACTACATCAACTCACCCTCCTGCAGTATATGGAAACAGAACTTTATTTGAACAGATCCAGGGAGCCAGAGTGTAGTCCCCAGCCCTTCACTCTCTGCTGAGGGACGACAGCATTGCTCAGCTTACTGGATGACAAAATGAGGAAGAGTTTCTCTGTCTCTCTTTGTGGCTGCCCATCTAAGATATGTGTCCAGAGGCACCATGGGTCCTGGAAGTGTGCACACTATAAGGAAACCGTTGAGATCTCTGGTTTTATTCTCCCCCCCTCTGATGTCCTGCAGAGATCACGATGCATGACTTTTCCAAGGCCACACAAGAGTTGCATCCATTTCCAAACCTAGATCAGCTCCAGACTCTCTGTCCTCCTCACTGCCATCATTCCCCCACCTGTGTGAAGCACACTGCATCTTAATGATTTCTGTTGCGGGCATTGAAAAGCCTTTTGATAGGGTCTACTTTAACTATTCATTCAGTCACTAACCCATGCCGTGGCTGACTTAGAGAGCTAAAGTTTTAAGCCCGTGTTCTGTTGAATTGCCAGGTACAACTCCTCTCATCTGACTTCCTCTCCATTGTTCTTGATGTCAGCTTTCAGGACAGGCTGTGTTAAAGTCCCACTAGAATGTTTTCTTAAGGCGTGAACACTTTGGAGCCGATAGGATACCCTTAGCCAAATGATGCCGCTTGACCTCTCCTGGCTTCCATAACTCAGAGAGGAAAGGCTCTCCGTCAGCTTGTAGGCATGGTACTGGCTGCACATAGTGACATAATGCATGCATACTGTCTGAAAAGGCTTTGTCCCCTTTCTAGTCAAACACCCGTGACAAAACTACAAACTGTGGTTAGCACAGAATACTTACAAGTGGGTTTTCAGAGCCATTCAAGGTAGAGAGGCTCAGCTTTCGGTACCTGCTTTTCTTCTTGCAACTTGCGCCATGGATGGGTGAGATTATAAAGATGTTGAGGGTCAAGGGTACCATCTTGCAGAGATCATAGGAGATGGCTTGTAGAGGCCAGAGTGCGTCTCGTGGAGGTTGCTCTCAGGACGAACAAAGGAGGATTGATTTTCTCCAGTCCTCAGCCCACTTCAGTTTCTGTAGTTTTTGCCTGGTCTCGTGTCATTGTAAATCACTCCGAAGCTTGTCATCTGTTCTAGCTTCACGGAATTGGCTTAGTAAGTAATGCATTGATTCTGCAGCTATCTGTCCATCCAGTGTCTGCTGTTTGACAGACATCCTTCTGTTTCTGGCAGGGCAGGGTGCACAGCAGCCATTTAATGGGAGGAGTCAGGCAAGCGGGTGAGGTGAAGAACTGAGCTGCTTCTGTGTGATGACAGTTCACAAAGGACGGACAGTGTGAGAAATGTGTCTTGGAGGCCCCTCAGTCTGTTCACAGAAGGCCTCTTGGAGAAATTGACTTGATTTCAGATCTGCAGACTTAGAGTCATCTCCATGAACTCAGAGGAGGTAGACAAGCGCACGCAAGCAGAGGGCGTGACTGAGGAGGAGCAGGAAAGTCCATGCGACTGAACTGGGACTGGAAATGGAGGGATGAGAGGGCTGGGGATAGAGCCGCATTAGGGTCTTGTGTACCATGGCCAAGGGCTGGCTTCCCCTTCACCCTGATAGATGGCTGTGGGTATTGAAGACTTCCAAGTCTGGTGCCAGAAACAGCTACTGCCAGGGGAGTGGCTTGCAGTTTCTGGAAGCTTCCCAGGGAACGAGACCCTGGTATCCTGAGTGGGAAGAGGAAGTCTAGAAACTGCTGCACTCCACACAGCTCTGCTGTTTCTGACTGAAGCAGGAGTCCCCATCATCAGCACCTGGAGCCATCTGTATCACTGGGGTTTAGAAATTGAAATCTTCTGGCCTCCTCTTAGCTTTAGTGAATCAGAAGGGGCCTAGCCACCTTCCACACTTAAGGAGGCCTCCGCGCAATGCCAGCGAGACAGAGTTGGTGAATTGGACTGCGTTTAATGCCTGAGACATTGAGAGCTCTGGAACTCCAGTTCTTTTGAGAAGAGTGAGATTATGCAGAAGCCATTCTGATACAGGAGGAACTGAGGCTCCGGTACTTCCATCTTGTGGCTTTGTGGAGTGAAAGAATGAATACAAATCTACTTTTGTTTTTGTTGCAGGATAGCAAAGGTTTGTCTAAGGGAACAAGTGGGTCCCTAAGAAGGATAAATGCCATGGTAGAGGACGCAACACCTCCGATTCTTCTGCTGCTATTTCTCCAGATAATTTAGACGCCCTGTTTTAGTGGGACTCATATTCTTCTCCCCGTCAGTGCGGAAAAAGTACACTGTCCCATCACGACACTTGGGTGAATGTAACAGTGTGCCTAGACTCTCTCTTACTCAGTGAATTTGAACTTGATTTGGGTCTGAGAGTCCTGCCACTCAGTTATCTATTTTTTTTTTAAATTTAAATATTTGCATTAATATTTTGAGGTTTCATATATTTTTATATTTTATCATAATCACTCCCAAATCCTCCAGGATCTACCCCACCTCCCTAATCTCCCAACTTCATATCCTTTAAAAAAAATAAAACAAAACATCAATAATCCATCAATTCTGTTTCATGTTGATCACATACATCCAGGTGTGGGGCCACCCACTGGAGCATGGTCTACCAAAACCACACCCTTTTGAAAACGGGCCATCCTCCCCTGAATCCATCACTTGTCCACAGGCTCCTCAGTGAGCCCCTCTCCCCTGAAAACTAGAGTGATGACTGGTTTAGTCTTGTGCAGGTCTCGTTCAGGTCACGCCTACAGCATCGTGTCCTGAGAACTCTAGTCCCCCTGATGTTGGGCTCTTACAATCTCTACCTACCATGCCCTTATATTTTTAAAGTCACTCTAGAGAGAAGATCAAGACCTACTTTTGTGCTCACATGTGTCTTTTTCTTAGTGGGGCCAGTGCAGAGCTACGCAATGCTTCCCTGCCGTCCACATAGCCCTGTCCACCCACCCAGCTCCTAATTACCTTTAATGCCTTGTAGATTATTCTTTGTGCAAAGCCTTTTCTCACCTGTACAGGGTCAAGTCTGTGTTAATCATTTCCATATGCTTTTGCTAGTGCCTCCTGGTAGATGTGGAGTTGGAAGCATAGAGACCTCATTTGTCTCAAATTTGAGCAGGTCCCACTTCTAACATAGTGTCAACACACGGTAAAGCACTGAGGAAGTGCCTAGGCAGCCAGGAACTCAAGAGGCAGAGGCAGAGTTTTTTGAGTTCACGGCCAGCTTGATCTGTAGAGTGAGTTCCAGACCAGCCATGGCTGTAGAAATGGGGAAGACAAAACCTAACCAATGAAAAATGTTCTTTGAAAACTGTCAGGGTGATGAATAGAAGTAGGAAGGACACATGCCTTCCCTGAGAGGATGCATAGAACAGTGACATACAGTCCTGTACTAGAAACAAAACCAGAGATGAGTGTTTCCCTCAGATAGATTCTGCTCCTGTGTCAAGTATGTGCTATGGTAGCTGCTTCAACAAGCCGCACGTAGTTTTTGACAGCCTAATAATAAAAGATGTGAACGTGTTCCTGTTGTGTCCATAGACACTGACGAGCCATTGTCATGTGGATTGTGGTGTCTCTTTGGCACACAGGACTTAGGCTGTCTCCCTGTTAGTGTTGGCAGTGGTGAAACTGTGTTTGCTGACCATATCATTTGCCAGAAATGACATGCAGGGCATGTGGCCACCGTAGCCTTCTGCTGTGGCTAGCAAGAAAGCCAAGTGGAGTTAGTTGCCTTATGATGGTCCCCTTGTCCGTGTCATTGTGTCATTTGCTCCGATTGTTGATTAAAACAAAGGTTTGTGATTTCTGTCTTGAGAGTCTACTTGTCTGGGGGATGGACAGTTCTCAGCAGTTAAGAGTATAGGCCATTCTTCCAGAGGTCCTGGGCTCAATTCCTAGTACCAACATGGCAATTCACAACTATCTGTAACTCCATTCAGTCCCAGAGGATCCATCACTCTCTCACAGATATAGATGCAAGCAAAATATCAATGGACATAAAAGTAAATATGTTATATAAAAAATATATCCTATTTGTCACTAAGTACTCTTGACTTTCCAGGGACCAGAAAGAATGGTAGCATTTAAGCCTTTATTAATGTACTTTATTTTATAAATGTATGCATTCGTGCATGTGTGTGTGTGTGTGTGTGTCCATGTTAAGGCCAGACAAATTGAGGTGTCCTATCTGGATACACAATGAATTCCAGTCTGGGAGTTAGGTGAGACCCTGCCTTAAATTTTAAATAAATTAAGAGAGGGGACCTAATAAAATGGAGAGGTACCTAGTTCAGTAATGAAATTCTTATTTAATATGATGTGCAGGGTGGTGGATGTAATGCTAGGGAATAGTGTGTTGTTTCTTCACTGTCCTGCTGACCAGGGTGGTTCTCAGAATAGAATTTAAAATCTTGACCTGGCCTGCCTGCCTGTCCTCCCTCCCTCCCTTTCTCCTCCCTGCCTTGCCCCCTCCTTTTCTCAGTGAGAAGTTTCACTTGAGAGGAGAGATGTGAGGCTAAGCTGGAGGGTGTCTGCAAGGCTCTTAAATCTTGCAATCCATAGGTTTTGGAGCTCTGTTCTAAGAGCATGGGGGAACCATGGATGGATGGTGAAAAGCCTACAAAAATCTTGTGCGTGCCCAGCATTATCTTGTCCAGCTGACAAGGAGTACAGTTGAGGTCCCCTCCTTCCTTCTGCATTCAGTACGCTTATCAATCACAAGCCTGCTATTTCTAGTTCAAAGCAAGCAGTTTATTTGGACTAAATATTTATGAAATGCTGAGCTTCGTGATCAAGATGTATTTTGTTTTTAATGAGCAAATGACTCAGAATTGTTTGAAGTTATTAAAAGACAAATGACTGTGTGCCATCATGGGAAATGGACAGAGGAGAAAGTAGAATTCTGCATTAAGCATTTTATTTATGGTCTAATCCACAAGCAATCTGATTCTTTAAACAGGATGATTTAATTTCTCTTAAAGGCTCAAAGTATAAGAATTGAATTTATTTATGGACTCTCATTAAAGGGACTTTAATGAAGTCAGGCAGTCTACACAGTTGCTTCAAGGAAAGCTCACTGAATTCCTAAGAAGAATCAACACCAATCCATGCAAAAGGTGACACAAAGTGTCAGTACCCAAGACACTTCCAGCCCGCTGCAAAGCCAAGTCTAGCCAAGTTCGTAAATGGCTCTTCTGGACAAGTCTTTAAAATTGTATAGCTAATATTTCCTTGCCTTGGAGAAATCCAGAAAGCTAAAAATAGTAAATAAAAAGAATGTCTAATCCCTTCTGTCCGATTAATTCTTCTTGATCTTTCCTGCAGCTTGTTTTATGTGCTTAAGGACTAGGGCAGGTTAATTTTCCTGTCTTGCTTATTTTCTGTCATGTCCCAATCATCCCCATAGCTTTATTCTTAATGGCGACAAAGTATCCCTTTGTCAGGCTGGACTGTGTTCACTTGCCTCTTGTCCAGTTTTGATTGATGGTTTAGGTAAAACAGAGTCCTAAGAATTTGTTCATTTTACGTCTCAAATCGTCTTGAACCCAGCAATGTTAAAATAAAACATTAGCTGGGATACAGATTCTTGCATTATCTTCTCTCTGTTATGTATCTGTGTGTTGCCGTCTAAAATAACAAATAAGAAAAACAAGCCAGATCTTGGTTGTAACAATTCTCCGTTCTCAGGGAACAATGGAGGAGTACACTGCTTGTTTTCTTTCTGTGTGTCTTGTGACTGGACATTTAGTTCTTACCTTAAAAATTGCTTAGCAAAGCACACCCCCCCCCCCAATCAAGGAAAGCAGTTTGGGTCTAATTTACAAAGCCTTCATGCCTGGCTTTGGAAGTCTAAGAGAATATTATTCCCCAGTTCTTAGAAGTTGTGATTCCACTTATATTTTAAAGTATATATAGATATATATTACGTATATAAAGTCTTTTTAAAGTTTTAAGGTTCCTCTAATTTCCTTAGATCAACAGAGGCATTTGATCATATTAAGAGCAAGAACTTTAGGTCTTCTTATTGTTGGAAATATTGCTTACAGTTTTGTCTCAGCCAGTGCTCTATGTGGCTTGCGAACACAGGGAGAGTAGCTGAGGGAAGGAATTCTCTGCAGTGTGTCAGAGTTCGCTGGAAGCTGGGCTCTGTTCTACAGCTGTTGTATCCTGAACCTTTGTCACATTGAGGCTATTCTTTTAACATCAGGAATTTATTCCTGGCAGCCAGAGATCCTGCATGAAAAGGCCAATCAGAGCTGTTTCCCTATTACGTTAGAGGAGATCTTGTGTGTTATGAGTGTATGGATGGATATGCAAAATACTCAGCTTTAAGGCAGAAATGAGCAAATCGTGGCACTTGAACCAAACCTCCTCTTCTGACTTGTTTTTAATCAATAAAGTTTTATTGCAAAGCGGCTACACCCATTTATTAGCATTTTGTTTCTGCTTGCCTCCTTACTGTGATGGTATAGTTGAGCTGTTGTTAGAGAGGGTTTATGTATGACTGTAATCTGTCTGTCTGTATTGTCCGTCCATCCGTCCGTCTGTCTGTCTGACAGTCTGTCTGTCTATCATTTGTCCTGGAGATTGAGTGAATCCATGTGTCACGTGCTTTTCAGACATGCTATATCTCCTGTCTCCAATCGTCCTTCTCCTCTTATTTTAATAATTATTTTTTTAAAAGCAGGGTTTCTTTTTTCTTTTCTTTTTTTATTGGATATTTTCTTTATTTACATTTTAAATGTTATCCCCATTCCTGGTTTCCCCTCCAAAAACACCCTCCCCCATCCCCTCCCCTCTCCCCCTGCTCACCAACCCACACACTCCAGCTTCCTGGCCCTGGCATTTCTTTCTGTAGCCCTGGTTGGCCTGGATCTCACAAAGATCCTCCTGCCTCTGCCTCCAGAATGCTGGATATAAAGGCATGAACTATCACACCCAATTCGTTCTTAGGATTGGAATAAAATATAGTTATATGCCTTCAATATATTAACAGTATGGATATAGAAAATGGTTACTTCCCAAGAGCCTCAATAGATACTTGTTTTGCTCTGAAATGGTCTTTTAAAAATCACCTAGAACATGTAAAATCCCTCCCCCTGTTTCCTGCTTCTCTTACCCTCTGTATCTGGTTGGTCCTGACCATTTCTGCGTTCACAGCTGAAGACTTCCCCTCCTGTTGTAGTGGAAGTGATATTTGAATTAGGGAGATGCCATTGGGTGGGTTTTTTTTCCCCTTAAATCAATAGTGTGAATGTTATTATGGATTATGTATGTTCTCTATAAGTTTTTCTATGGAATGCAGGGGTGAACTCAGCTGGTCTCACAGCTTGAGCAGCTGTGTGGGGCAGGCGCTTGCGTTGCACTCCTGAGAGGCTCTATATTTTCATCCACACAAGGGGAAGCACTTTAACTCACTGGCTTATATCAAGATTAGGCGAGGTAAGGCATGCCTGGTACATCTTAAGAATGTGGTGGGTATTGGTTCTTCCTCCCCTCCTGTCCTTAGTTTGGGCAGAGGAGTTGTTAACACAACTGTAGTGTATCCTTAGGGGTTCTCACCTGCTTGTGCCTTGGCATTTGGTAGTGCTTTCCATACGTAGAGTTTGTCCAGAGATTGAAGCTGAAGCCCAGGAGATACTGTACCTGTGTTACAATAAAATACTAGGCCAGTGGGGAGTAGGGGTGGGGTGAGGGTAACAAGTGCAAGACTCTGGGTTTGGTGCTCACCAGTGAGAGTGGAGATGAAAATTTAGGGGCTGAGAGGGAAGGAGGGCAGAGAAAAAAAAATAGAGCTGGTAGGACAGTGTCTGTGTAGCATATGGAAGACCTATAGTTTAGAGCTTGCTGGGGAAGAGAGAAGGGAGAGGGAAGAAAGGATGGAGGGAGATAGAAAAGGAGAAATGACGAAGAGGGAACCTAACAGAGGAAGAGTAAAAGGGAAGGAAGGCAGAGAAGGGAGGGAAATGAAGTGAAAGTAGGCTTGGAAATATATATGAATGGATGGATGGATGGATGGATGGATGGATGGATGGATGGATGGATGGATATGAATCATACAAGTAAGTTCAGAGAGATAGTACAGCACCAGCCTTACTATCGTTAGAACCTAGAATAAAGAAATAAGAAGAGGGAGCGGGCACTGCTGACAGTGGTCACAAAAGAGGCTTCGCTCGGTACTTTCTGCTTCTCAGGTACCCTTAGGTTGGCACTGGTTCTGAGGGTAGAGTCGCTGGCCAAGGCTCTGCTCTGTGTGTCCTGCCTGTCATGGTTTCAGTTTAAGGCATTCTGTAAAGCTCTGTGGGTCCTTTTATGGCCCTGGGTTTAAGACAACCTGTAATACTACTCCCCTTAGATGATAGGAAGTCCCACTGGGTCTCTGGACCTTCAATCATGGAGGGGGACTAAGGCATCAGAGTCAGAAGGTAGTGAGTGCATCCTACCTTGGTATGTTTAGTCAGGACTTGGTGGCAAGGACCCTCACTCACAGCTTCGAGGGGATAGGGCAGCCAGCCCAGCTCTCTGCTTAGAGAGAAGGAGAACTGGATTTGACAAGCACCCAGCCACTCTGACTGGGTGACTGACAGTGTTTTACCAGGTCATGGTGGGGCAATAACTACTTACTGGAAATGCACGCTATGGAGATGCTGACCCTCTGTGAACCTGCCTGCTATAGTTGCTCGTGGAAATAGCAGCCCTGGAGACAGTCAGGCTGCTCGGAACAATGGACCTAGATACTTGTTGAAATGTGCTTACAAACCAGCCAGCCGTCTAAATCTGCTTCCCACATGTTGTGCACTGTTTAGGCATCTTGACCCTTCTAAAAGTGGGGATCTATCTTGGGCGAGGATTCCAAGTGCATGTGCGCCGGCATTGCTGCATGTAATGACACTCATTCCCGAAGTGATCTATGTGGGCTCAGACTTGTTTTGCTATTTTATAAAAATCCAAAGTCATATGCGGTGTTCAGTAGAATTCTTTATCCTGAGTGGCAGACAGCGTTTGTTGAAATATTTCTTTAATTTGAATTGCACATTCTATGATGAACCACTTTGGGAGCAGTCTCCGTTTTATCATCCCTTTAATAGATGTAGGCCTACCTTTTAAAAAAGTTATTCATTTTAAATTATTATATGAATATTTCAGGATTATAATCATCATAAAATGAAAGAAAATTTGTCAGACCAAAATAGAAATTTAATTTAAGATAGAAATTGATTATAAGGTTTAGTTAGGACTAGAGACGTGCATAAAAGGGTATTTTTAAAGCCCTCCAGCTATACAGTTTTGTTATCATTTCAGAAAAATCACAGATGTGTTTATTGATGTCCTTGGTGATCATATTTGAGTCAGTTTAATTAAAGGCCAAACTTTTGTAAGGTTGAAAAAGCAAAGTAAGCCTTGTGTCTGTCATCCATGGAGACACGAACTTAAAGATCTGTACTCAGAGTCCCCAGATTACTGTCACCAAGCAAACACCAAATGCAGGGAGAGACAAATCCCAATACACTGACACAGCCATGCCCTGGAGGGTCCCAGGCCTGTCCGAGATACGTACGCATCCCGGTCTGTTACTCCTCTATACACAGCAGTCCAGACACAGAACCTGCCCAGATACGGAGCAGTGGTCAAGTGAAGACAATGTGGTATACAGGCACAATGGAGTTCTAGGTTTCTATTAAAGGATAAAACAAAACAACAACAAACACAAAACTATGTCAGGTACAGGGAAAGGATCTGAGCTGGGGGTTAGCCTGTGAAGTGAAAGAAGCCAGACTCAGAGGACATCAAGTTTTCTCTTGTTTGCCGAATTTAAGTTCAAGTAAACAGTGGGGGTGGGGTGGGGGGGAGCTGTTGAAGTGACCAGTGGGAAGGGCAGGGGAGCGTACTTGGAGAATGTGAGCAAAGTTATGTGTGTGTGACAGCGTCCTGGGGAACCCCATTATTTATGCATATTACATGATGCCCTGGTTCAAAGATGTCTAAGATTTGTAAGAGGTAGATGGCACTCCTGACTGGCACTCTTTGACTGTGTTGAAGTTCCAGCGGTCATGGTCAAAAAACAAGTCAAGCTAGTTTATAGGCATGCATGTGTGATTCTAACATTCCCTTCTCTTTCCTTGGTATCCTTCCACCTGTCACTGGGTCCTGGGTGACATGTGAAGCAGGAAACAAGTTGACCAGGTTTGTTTTCCAGTCAGCTCTTGCTTATTTTTCTCTGGTGGCCCTTTGTTTCCATGGGGTTCAAATTTACTATTCATGAGACCCATTTTAATCAATGACCGTATCAGACAAATGGAAGCTAAGCGCTGGTTAGTATGGTGGAAATAAACATGGGCTCTCATTAATGGTGCTGTCTGAATAATGAGGTGAGCGCTGTGTCCTGAGCTACACTGAGAGCAAGCAAGCTCCTCACTGGAACGACAGGATGACAGCTACGTCTAAGCTACAGTCATTAGTGGGCCCCGCCATCAATGTCATGGTACTGTGTCAAATTAGTTAGTGTCCCCTTAGCCGAGAAGCTGGACCTACAAATTATCCTCCCACATCCCCGGAAGCCGTGTTTGTGAAACCCACGATCAAGTGTGAGCAAATTATTAACACGGCTCATAAATTAACTAGTTTACAGGCTTATAACATTTTACAAGTCGATAATAAAGGGCCCCAAAGTTCCCCAATGGCTCTGTCCTGGTGTGAGGACCAAGACTAGCCAACTTTCTATGTGAAGCTGGTGGTTGGAAGAGGCACAGCTCCTGGGGTCTCAATGTCAGTGTTGGGTGGTATTCTCCAGGAATGCCAGCAAGTGTACTTCCATTGAGGACCACATAATGAAAGTCATTATCTCATTATGCTGATGAGTGCATGACAATGGTCCTTTCTCTTGGTGGCAGTCGTTCCTTCAGAGATTACATCTGAATGGTCACTGCTCACCCCAATGGACATTTTTAAAAAAATATTTGTGATGCATTCTTATGTTTAGTTTGAGAAGAATAATGACCGCATAGCTTAGCTTAGAAGAACTAGGATTTGTGTGTGTGTGTGTGTGTGTGTTGGCAGCGTAGGCGTGTGGGTAGGTACACAGGCACACGCTCACGTGACCATCATTGTGCACGTGTGTGAGGAGGTCATTGTTCTCGTGTGCTTTCCCAGTTGTTTTCTAAGGTGGATGTCTCACTGAGTCTGGGGTACGCTGATTGGGCTGTGCTGGCTGGCTGGCTGCACAGACCTCTCCCACCTCTCTAGCACTGGGATCTTGTATATCCTACTGAACTCATCTTCCTTACTGCTTGCCTGGCAGGCACTAGGCTGCCTGGTTCATCTCCTAAGCCCTTGAGTCTCCCATGCTCAAGCTGGTCTGCCTTGAACAGTCTATGAGTTGCCAGCCTCTGGTGCCTAGGAAACAGGCTAGTAAACAGCCTGGTGAAGTCTGCCTGAGGTTATCTGAATCTAAAAGAGATACAGACCCAGGTCGTCATCTCTGAACTCTCCTCTGTTTTTTCTTGACAGACAACCCACGTGGTTTCCCAAGACTTGTTCTCAGACTTTGAAGTCATAAAACTTCACACATCTTTTCAATTCTAACTTCTCAGTTTGATTAATCTAGGAAATGGGTCCAGTCATCAGATGTTACTTGAACATACTGAGCATACTGTGGGAAGAGAAGAACACTTATATATCCTTGAAGTACTCACACCGCACCCTGATTCTGCTTCGTTTTGTTCTCCTAGAGCATTCGTTCCTTCTGTAGGCTCCACAGCAGTGGAGATGGTATTATGATCACCTCAAGGTTTCGTGGGAGCCTTTGACAGGCAGCTATTCTGACATAGTCAGCAATTGCTCAAAGGGGGATTGAACCTACTTGGTAAATAGGACACTCATAACTCAGCCAGACCACAGAAGCCCATAGCTTCAGCACACATACCTGCCCCCATGACAAGTCTGTGTCCTGGCCTCTACTAGCATGTGGAGACAGTGTGTCTGGCTCACGAGCAGCAGCTCACCTGCCTTTTCAGGGCACCTGTGTCAAGAGGGATGCATTTCCTCCTCGACTCTTCTCCAGAATATCTGAAGCCAGGTTAATGGACCCAAACCTGAAGCAAAATCTTTGTTTTGCATGAGTGTTTCTTCTTGCTTGTACTCCCAGTACCTGTGATCATTATAATTCAGATTGCATCCTAAAAATGTGGCTGGAGAGATGGCTCTGTCTGCACAGTGTTTGTTCCCGTGAGATTGGACTGTGCATTCATATCCCTAGCACTTGCATGAAACAGTGGCATGTGTCCTTCAACCCAGAGCTGATGAGAGAAGAGACAGTTGAATGCCTGAGGCTTGCAATCCAATTAGTCTAGGCAAATGGGTAAGCACCAGGTTCAGTAACAGACCCCATCCCAAAATAGTTTACAGACCTGATTGAGGGAGTCCTCTCACTCTGACCTCTGTCCTCCATGCACATGCACACATGTATATGTGTGCATATGAGTATATACACACACCAAAATAAAAGACACTAATGAGCACATAAGGGAACCAGACTATGGTAGGGAATATCTATGCTCTTGAGAGCCACAGTTGTGCTTGGTTTTTCCTCTTCCTGATTCTAGCAGAGGAGGGGGAATCAGGGCTAAGTTCATGTGTGAGGAAAACAGCTCTATGAAACAGACAAAGTCCCTCACCCTAACCCTTCTCTCCTTCTTCCCCCAGGCTCCTTCTGTGTGCTGCAGTCTTGTGGCGTTCTGCAGGCCCCCTGCCAGTGACCCCAGGCTTTTTATGGCTGTGAGACTCATTAAAAGCTCAGGGTAAGTGACCAATGTCTGTGTCACCAGAGAGTAGAAAGAAAATTGTGGCTCACTTGCTCTAGGATCAGGGAAGAGTCCCAAAGTTGGCAGGTACGGGTCTGCTGCCACTTTCTGTGACAGTTGTAGGAAAATTGTATCTAGAGATCCCTTCAGGGTTGGAGATGAGAGCTCAGTGGGTGAAGTACTTGCCTTGCCAGCATGATGGCCTGAGATCATTCCTCTGCATAAACAACAATAAAATCCAGGCATTTGCTTATCATCCCAAACAGAGTGAACTAAAAAGAATCCCATTTGTGCCTGGTTGTGGGCCATAGTTGTAGGAAGATGTCGAAATGCAGAGATGGCTCACATTGTTTCAAAGGGACCAGAGAGTGACTCTCGTCACCCTCCTGGGCCACGGTGTCTTTTGCAGTTAAGCACCTCTGCTATTGGTTAGCAGAATTAGCCATAGGTACTTGAAAAAGGAAATGGGTGAGGTCACTCTATTCCCATGAACCCAAGTAGTTATTGAGCTATTTTGACCCAGGTTTTCCTCCCCCATCCTCTGATGTATCAAGGTTGGGGTACTGTCCCTGAACTTGACAGCTCATGGGGGACTAGTCACTCTGACCTCGAGCAAACTGAATGTGGAAGATAGGAGGATTTGAAGTACCTGCCCTTCCGACCTGGCAGACCAAGTGAAGCAAGGTGGGCAGGATGTGAAAGGCTTCCTTCCATGTGAGGAAGGAAAGCTCTCCCGGCGTCTCTCTCGCTCCCCAGTCACCTTCATTGTCATTAGCCAACTAACCCAGGGTGGTGGAATATCCTTTTATTTTGTGAGTCATATGGTTTCTGAGCTCCAACTGTGTTACACATGATGGACATGCTGTTGAAATATCTCTTTAGTATCAAATATGGATGAAGGGATACATGGGTAGATTATGGCAGGCTAAAGATCAAATGCCAATGAAGAGCGATTAAATTTCCTTTAATCATCAGAATCTGAGAGGGCTTTAAGATCTTCCACCTTTAATATAGGCCTTAATAAATAATAATGCTTTGAATGGCTGCAGTATGTTTGAATTTCACAAGTCTTGCATGTCAAAACATATAGACAGGCTCAGCAAATACGTTTCTCGGGACTAGTAGTGCTAATTAAGAAGGGAGGTCAGGGTTAAACAAACAGCTTTGAGAATAGAAAGTGGGAATAATAAACCCAATTTGAGGATTTTTCTAGGGGTTTTGTCCTCATAGAAAATGACAGTGCACCCTGAATGGGTGTTTCTGTTTCGATATATGATTTGCAAATGACTCTCCTAACAGATGTGTCTGTGGGTACCTGAGAGAGTAGTTTGTGCCTTCTACCTTTCTACTCTGCCTGCTCAGGACTGTTAGTTCTTTCTTTGGTGGCTGCTGGATGATTTGTAAATCCTGCAAGGAAGAGACAGGGACTCAGGAAATGGAAGGGGCCTTCCAACAGGGCCTTCTTGGCACAGCTTTCCTGAAGCCTCACTTGGGACTTCAGCTCCCGTCCTCTGGATTCCTGAGAGATGCAGCCTCGGCTGTAGGAACTGTGATGCTCCCGAGGGATGGAGAGCAGGAGAGATACACAGAGGCTGAGCTGCATGTGCGCTGCCTTACACCCGGTTCTTTGGTGGACTCCTGTGGCCCTGGGTTTGTTACTCTGGGATAACATTTCAGTCCGCCTGGTTCTTAGCAGAGACACACATCTCTTGAGCAAACTCTTGAGACTCCATATTTCTTATGGTGCCGTGCCGAGTCTTAAGAATTGTGAGGATTTTTTTTTTTCTCCTGTAGAAAGGTGTAAACCAAAATTTAAAGTCCTGGTTATACAGAGGAGTGTTCCTTACCGTGGTTCTGAGGTTTTGGTCCAGGTTAAGTGTCAACATGGTATCCCAATGACAAGGCCAATTCGTGTCCAGTGGTGCTTGTCCCAGTGTCTGTGAGTGACAGGGCCTCAGACACTGCTTTTCCTGTCTTATGTAGACTTGATGTGACAACCCATCTCTCTTCATTCCCTCCCATTGGCTGTGGTGCCTGTCAGCTGATCCCTTCTTACTTTCAGGTGACAAGTGACTTTCCCCATATACATTTTCTGCTTCAGACTGGCTTGTATGTTCTTTCTGTGGCACAGTGAACAGGATGAGACTTGCCTGGGAACTATGGAACACTCTCCTTGTCTCCCAGCCCGTGAGAGAGCTTGGGAGCTACAGCATACAGCCTTGCTGTCACACCTGCTATGGACACAGGACAGCAATGTCACCATACTGTGTGTGCTGATACTAGATTGGCTTAGACTCCGGTCTTATTTTTCTAAGTTGTCGGCTGAGCATCTCTTAGTAGACCAGCCTAGAGTCCCAACTGCCTCATCTGTAAGCCTGTTACTGGAGAATCAGCAAGATGATTCAGGAAAAGAGTTCAGTACAGATTTTGGTCTTTAGCTGAGGCCATCACTGTGCACAGCACTTCAGTGGGAATGTTGGAACCTGCCATCCTGTGGTGGGGTTGTGGTAATTGTCTGCCTGACAGAGCATGCACTTTCCACAGTCCAGTACCTGTTGCCAGGTTTCCTTTGCATAGACATTCAACTTTGGGAGGTGGCCCTGATGCCTGTATCCCTTTTCTTCTGTGCCTCAGTTTCCATATGTGAGGTGAGGGTAGAGGTATTAGTGGTTGCTGCTATTATATGGAGATGGTTCATGCCCAGTGCTCTGTGCCCACTGTCTGGAACACAGCTGTCAATTAGAAAGGCCAGCAAGGGCTTCTGGGAGATGCTCTGAGAGATGTTATCTTTAGCTTTCTTATTTTTTCAGTTTAGAGTTTTGTTTATTCTCCCACCCCCCGGCACTGTGTGTGTGTGTGTTTGCTGTATAGCCCAGGCTGGCTGTATACTGGACATCCTGCAGCCTCAGCCTCCACAGTGCTGGAATTACCAGCATGCACAGCAAGCCCCCGCTGTACTCTTCATTTTGAAGGTGACAGGGATGGTGGAGAGACTTGATTCCTGGTGGTGTTTGTATGTTTGTTCATGTTTCATGCATTAAATGAACTGTAAAATAGAAAGCAAGAAAGAATGGGCTGGGGCTGGAGGGTTGGCTTAAAGGATAAGAGCACTGACTGCTCTTCCACAGGTTCTGAATTCAATTCCCAGCAACCACATGGTGGCTCACAGCCATCTGTAATGGGATCCGATGCCTTCTTCTGGTGTGTGTGAAGCTACAGTGTATGTATATACATAAAATGAATAAATCTTTTAAAAAGAAAGGAAGGAAGGAGGGAGGGAGGAACAGGAGGAAGGGAGGGAGGAACAGGAGGAAGGAAGGAAGGAAGGAAGGAAGGAAGGAAGGAAGGAAGGAAGGAAGGAAGGAATTCTTGTAGGGTAAGAACACTTGGTTCAACCATGAGGACAGATCTGAGTTCAGATCCCTGAAGACATGTAACATGGTAGGCATGGCCTCTTATGTCTGCTCCCCTACTGCTGGGGCTCCCCTAGTGCTCCCCTAGTGCTAGTCACTGAGTTCTGCCCCTAACATGACAAGATCCAAGTTTATTGAGAAAGTCTATTTTAAGGGATTAAGGCAGAGAATTAAAGAGTACCGATTGCCCATCTCTTGCCTCCATGTGTGTGCATGGGAGAGTTGCATCTCTGTCCGCGAATTCACACACACGAATGTACCACAGACATACAGGCAGCACAGTGTGGAAGTGAGGGTAATCTGTTTTCTGTGTGCTGACTGTTGGATATCTGTGCCTTGTCTCAGACCATACAGGGTCCTCATGTCCAACACAGCAGCAGCACATCGTTGGAGCCCAAACCATTTCTCCAGAACCTTGGAAAAGGGGTGCATGGCGCTGAATCCCATCTTTGGCAATTACTCTAGGGATCCATTTTCCCAGTGTTCGTCAGAGCTGATTTGATCTGCCTGGCAGAAGAAGGCATCTTGTAGTAGTAGAAACCCTTCCATGCTGTTAAATGCACAATTGACCTGCCAGCCCAAGTCTTCCAGTTCTTATCTTTTGATGGAAAACTTACATTTGCATAGCTGGAAGGAATTAGCTTTAAATATCCATCACTGTTAGCACCTTTTACCTGCTTTGAGAGGGTGCTAAGTTGCTGTATTATCCCGTTATGCCTCTGGTTGCTCTGTGCTCGTCAATGTGGGTTTGTTACATAAAAGCCAAGGGGTAGAGAACCCTTCCCCACGGCACGTAATGTCTGCTGGTAGAAGGCGAGAATGTATTAGCTCACACTCATTGACAGGAGCCTTAGGTTAGCTAGGGCACATAAGAAGGCAAGGTTGCGTTTGTTAAGTTTTAGTTAATACCATCTCAACATATAAAGTAAAAGAGAACCGTTGACCCGCTCTGGGCTGGGAAATGGCTCAGCTGAGAGGGTGCTTGCAGAACAAGCGTGAAGAGCTGAATTGGGATTTCCAGCCCCCATATTTTCAAAAGTCAGGCACAATGTAATCCCAGCAGTGGGGAGACAGAGACAGGAGACCCCGTATTCTGACCAGACCAGCACTTCCACATTCAGTGAGAGACCCTGCCTCCAAAAATAAGGTAGAGAGAAATTGAGGAAGTTCATTTCAGGCCTTTGCATATGTGTTTGCCCACAGATACACGGATGTGTTGCGCACCCCCCCCCATCTCTTCCTGTTTCTTTTTCATATCCCCTAACCTCACACCTGCGTGTGTGTCACATAAAACAAAAACAAAACAAGTGGAAATGCCATGTGGTGGAAGGCCTGCCATCCCTTTGAGGAAAGAAAAGGAGAAAAGACAGTGAGTGCCACTCAGGCAAGGCAGGGAAAAACCTTCCATTTGACTCTGAACAGACCTCAGAGTGAGTGTCACTCAGGCAAGGTAGGGAAACTTCCATTTGGCTGTGAACAGACCCAAGGCTAACACCCTGCTTTTGAGCTCTTTCAAAATATCTAACACCCCTGCTTTCAGGTATCATTTGAGAACATAAAATAATAATTCACGGAAGGGGAATTGGATTGTACACTGGGAATTGGGGTAAGTTTTGTTTGCACAGGAAGTGGGCCAGCCTGGACTTACCTCCTCTGCCCTCTCCAAGGCCCCAGGAGTGTCAGTCAGCAAGAGGGCCTGGGGGGGCAGTGACAAGGGTTTGTTTGAGTGTTTTCTAGTTTGGCTGCCCTAGGCGAGGACAGCCTGGTACTGTGGGCCCTCAGTGTTAGGTGTCTCTGGCTGAGAGGTGCTGGGGACAGAGTTCTTAACACTAACTTGTAGAGCAGACCCTTCTGCCTGGTTCATCTGGTGCAGAGAGCTGAGGCCTTATCCTTGTCCTTTGTTCCCAGTAGTTGATTATATGACAACATCTCTTCTCCAGTATAGGCTCATTTCCTGAATGTCACCTTGGCTTGGGAACTCTCCTCACAGAAGTCATGCTGGGTGCCTTGGGTTTTATAGAGGTGGATGGGACTGGACAGTCAGGGCCTGTGCTATGCCAACCTAGCCCCTGACATGTTTCTCCCTTCCAGTGTATTCAAAGATGGATGCTGAATTCCTTCTCTTTCAACCCCTTCCGGCTGTCCTCGTCGCTCTCTTTGTCCCTCCCTATCTCTGTCACTACCTCTTTCTCCATCTGCCTCTGTCTATGGGGATGGAGCCCTTGGGTTTTTCTAAACTCAAGAAGAACCTAATCATGAGGAACTTTGCTCTGAACAGTTAAAAGAAACACTCCCCCCTTTGAAGCCTGCCCCGCTGTCACTGCCTTTCTGAGAATTAGCTGTGTGCCAGACAGGACTCTAAGAATTTGACATTTATTCACTTGGAACAGACCCGAGGCTTCTAGAAGTCCACTGTTAAGACGAGGAGACCAAGGCACAGTGAAGTGTGATTTCCTGCATAGAGTTCTCTGCCTAGGAGGGCAGTTGCAGGAATTTGGACCCCGGGCTGTTTCCTGTGGTCACTGGTTTGTAACTTCTGCTCACCTGGTCTTGCCTACCTCCTTCTTTTCTCCTAGGATTGATATGCAGGGGGTCTGCTTTAGCATGTGCACAGCTGTTGCTGGGAACTGCAGGACCACACCTTGAGCCTTCGTGCCACTCTTGAGTGTTTCATCTGTCTATGCCTTTCAAATTTTTGTTTGTCGCTAATACAGGACCTATAGGGACTGAAAATATGTCCCGGTATAATTAGGACCAAGCACATCCTTTTGTCTCTAGTGTATGTGCCTATTACACGTCTCCCCCCTCTATCTTTTGAGTTGTTTGGCTGTGGTACAGTTTTCTAATTAACCTCACATCTGTAACCCTCATTTTATATTAGGTTAGCCTCTGACCAGCCAACGATTGATTTGTTCCGCTCAATCACCTCTGTGAAAAAGTAGGGTTAGCCAGAGTGCCCTGCCCAGAGCACTGGTCCTCTACCTGGGGTCTTTTTTGTAACAAGCCGGGGGAGCAAATCCTCCTTACACATGAAAGCACTCATGAGGGAAGATTTTGATTGACCACCATAAAGATGTAGCCACTTAGAGTTAATCTGAGTTACCTTTAGAAAGCCTGTAGTTACATGGCTAGTAGAATTGTGGATTCACTAGCTGTGTGTCCTGGATAGTATTAGTAATATAGGAGGTGGGAAGATGCATAAAGACAGGGACCACAGATGAGCTGTTCTCACTGAAACAGTTTTTAACTGTCTGTATTTCCATGTTGTCTCAGAGCAACATGTATGTATGTGTGTGGTATACATGCATATGAACGTGCATATGTATGTGTACATACATGTACATGGCATTGAGGAGTGGCTGCCTTGTTGTCCGTCTGGCTAGCAAGACATTGCCTTTGCCTTCCAAGCATTGGATTGGCCAGGGGTTGGGGGTGGGGTGGTCCCTTGGCCACCTGGCATTTACATGGATTCTGGCTTGGACAACAAACACTTCAACTACTCGCAACGTCCCAGAGCATGAAGCACTCCTAACACATTTCAGCCTTCAAATCCTAAGCTTCTCCGTTGTCAAGTCACTTAGGCACAGGCATTGAATGGGCTTGTAATTTTCAAAAGTCAGACTGTAGCATGAGCTTCGAGAGCATCTTGGTCAAAGGGGCTCAGGGGTACTAGGTCTCCATCCCAGTCTTGTGGCCATGATCAGTTCCATGTTACATTCCTTGCCAGGGTGCACCTGGTTACATCATGTCTCCCTAACTAAATCTGCTTCGGGATAAACTCCAGCAGAATAAATCTATCTTTGTAAAATTTTTACCTTTATTTATTTGTGTATGCATGAGTACATGAGTGTATTTGTATGAGTACTTGTGCCACGGCATGTCTGTGGAGGTCAGAGGACAACAGAGTCGCCTCTACCTCTCAGGAGATTGAAATTGAGTTAAGCTATTCTGCTAGCACAAGAAGTCTATTCTAAGGCTTCATCAGTGTTAGGCAATTTGGCTTTTACTGTTGTTGTGATTTGGGGAGGGGAGATACAAATGCATGGGGAGGTCAGAGGCCAACCTTGAATGGCATAGCTTATGCACCCTCCACTCTCCTTGGAACCTCACAAGGCAGGTTAGGCCAGCTGGAGGCACAGCTCCTGATACCTGCCTGTCTCCTTGCCTTACATTCCTTGGGATTTCAAGTGTGTATCAGCACACTGTTCCTGTGGGTGCTAGGAATCAAACTCAGGTCTTCATGCTTGCAAGGCAGGCCCTTTGCTGACGGAGCACCCCCTCATCTGTGTCCTCAACTCCCCACCATTGATTGGTCTTTTGTATATCTGGAATGCTGGGCTGCCCCTCCGTAAAGCAGCAGGTCGTGCTTGACCTGTGTAAGACAGTGAGTACTAGGGGGCGGGGGTGCTGGTTTAGAAGGCAGGGCAGAATCCCAGGAGGTAGATTATATCTGTGTATGTCAGGTAGCTTAGCTAACCTGTAATGACCTGTCATCTCTGAGATGTTTCTTGTGACCTTGTCTGCATCGTCTTTGGACATCTCAAGTGGCTTTCTTACGTTGAAAACGGGCCATATCTCAGAGATATAATCACTTGTGTCTACTCCGGAGGTTGGAATCCTCTTACTACTGCCCGCCTCCTCCAGACTTCCACCCGGGGTATCCCATCTAATATCTGCCATGGGTGTCTGAGTGCAGGCCATTTGATTTCGAAATTCCACTGCAAGATCAGAAGAAAAGGTCTTGGTGGGCTGTGTCTGTGAAGAGGAGGTTGCTGGGAAGCATGGGAAGCTTCACAGAAGGAAGAGAACTGTAGGGTCTAGGAAGTAAGCCTGAGTCATCCATCGCAGGGGAAGGCCCCTGTTGGCATAGTCTCTAGGATTAAGCCTGTAGCACACTCAGGCTTGCAGTGAATTTCCCAGAAAAGCTGACTTAACATGCTTGTTAATATGCATGTCTTTTTATAAACAGTTGACTTATTTTTATTTGATGTGTGTGTGTGTTCACCTGCATGTGTGTGTATGCATCATATGCATGTCTGTTTCCTGAGGAGACCAGAAGAGGGTGTCCGATACCCTGAGACTGGAGTTATAGATGGCTGTGAGCCACCTGTTGTGGGTGCTGGGAACTGAACTGGCATCCTTTGCAGGAGCAGCAAGCTATTTAACTCCCGAGCCATTTCTGTACACACATCTCTTCAATCTTACCATATCCAGGATCCAAATGAGAAGCTGATCTTGGAGGACTGTATGGACGGCCGTGGCCTGTGTTCTGCTTTATCAGTTTCCTCAGAACATAGTAAGCGAGGAGTAAGTCTGCATGGGTACATTTTGGTGAATTAAATTGCAGCAGTTTCAGTATCACTTCCCTAAGAACTTCAAATGATGTTTATGCAACAAGCATCCTTGGATGAAAACAAAATCTTCTAGTCTGAGTTTCCTCATTTGGTAGCTTATGAGAACCTTCCCAGGTGTTCCAGTTGAGAGAAGCCAGAAATTTGGTAGTGGTTGTCTATTTTGATGTTTTGAGACAGTTCTTACTACGATACTTAGACTGGGCTACAACGCTGAACCCTCTGGCCTCAGACTCAAGAATGCTAGGATTATAGATGTGTACCACTATACCACACCCAGAGTAGAATATCAACACAACTTTAGCCACAGGGAAATCCTGGGTGTTTACCACTCATTTCTATTATAGGGCACCAGTTATCTTAAATTGCTTGTCACAAGCTTAAAAGGTAATTCTGTTATATGTCTGTTTAACTATTGATTTAAAACATCTTTTTCTATATGCCTTGGATAGATTTTACTTTTTGTTTGCACATGTCCTTGCATTATAAAAATTGAACCTATTAAAGATGGTGGGATTTAGCAAAGACCTCTTAACTCTACATGCTTTTATCACTTTCCTGAATTAATAATTTTATGTCCCCCATTTCTTCTCCTTGGCCCAGGATCCATCCCTCTATTTGGATCTGTGCATATGACTTGATTAATTAGGCAGTCTGTTAATTCTGATTTACTGAGTTATAATAGATCAGTGTCCAAGCATCACTGTGTAATTCAGACTAAAAAGCTCTTCATATTATCAAAACAAAATTTAAATGAACAGATAAGCACATTGAAACGTGCTACATTAAAACAATGCATCTCCCAAGGGAAACGAATTTTAAAGTATAAAAAAAATGACTTCTTCCTCCCACGTTATCATTATTTTTTTATTGTGACACCTGTCAGATTGTCTTTCACAAGGAACATCCTTAAAAGGATTAGATTTTCTTCTTAGGTTTGGAAATTATAGCCAAACAGGACCGAGTGTGATCCAAGCATGATAGATGCATTGTGTTTTCGATCGCAGTAGTTTAGTGCTGCTGCACGCGCTTATGCTCGTCCTGACCACACTGGCCTCTGATATTGGAATCACTTGTGGACGTGAACTTCAGCGGTATGGGGGGGAGGAGGGAGTTTCAATAAGCCTGGCTCTCTTTCACAGCTGAAGGCATTGATGGTCATTAAAGATCACTGGGCCACGTTCCTTCTCCTCCTTTGCTAATGGCTTATTGCTAAGAACAATCAGGCATCTCTCCTTTCCCCTTCTGCCTCCTTTGGATCCTTTCTTGGTACATGACAGTGCCTTAGAAAATGAGCAGGTAAGGCTGTCAAGAAGGTTCCTTGGTGGGTAAGAGTGTCTGCTACGCAAGCAAGAGGACCTGAGTTCAAATCTCCAGTAAAGTCATGTGAAAATGTTGGGCATGGACACATGCACCTTTGACCCCTGAACTGAGGTGAGGTGGTTGACAGAATACCTGGAGCAGGCTAGACCAAGACTGTATCTCAAGGGAATGGGGCAGGGGTGTTGGAGATCAGGACTCTGTTCTTGCACTCTCCTGCCACACATGTATGGCACACACATGCTCTCCACACACATGCACACACATACACACTAAGTTTAAGAAACTGAGCACATAAGTCAACACAAGAATACGTTTCCTTGTCCTGTGAATCCTGCAGTTCGTATTTTGCAATTATTAGTTTCCAGGAACATCTATGGTGAACATCAGTTTGTCTCTGCCCTGCCCCTGTGCATGCCCCACCCCTTGTGCACTCAGGCACACAAGCAACAATGGTTTGTTTATGTGCACTTATATCGCTTGGCATCTCAGAGGTGTGCAGACTGGCGGGTGGAAAAGTTTAAACACCAGCAGACTCCCTGTCCCAGCTTCCTCAGCCACATCTGGAGCTGCACAGCTGGAGTAAGCGGAGATGATGAATTTAATATGTATCCATTCATGAGTTTACTAAACTCTTAACTTTTTATGAATGACTATATTCAGTTTCTATGGAAAATGGAGAAATGGATACTGAAAGTGTTCTTTCTGAGTGTAAGAGTTTGAGAGAGAATTTGGGAGTAGGGAGAGAGAACAGACTGTGTATGGAGTCAGAGATCAACTTGAGGTGTTTCTTCAAAGATCACCCACCTTGGTTTGTTGGTTTTTGTGTTTATTTTGAGACAGAGTCTCTCAGTAGCCTGTATCTTGTCAGCAACTCTTGGTAGGCTGGCCTTTGGGCTCCAGGGCTCTGCCTTTCTCCATCTCACTGGTGCTGGGATTATAAGTGTGTACACCATGTCCAGTTTTGTGTGTGTGTGTGTGTGTTTAAACGTGGGTCCTGAGGTCATATTTGCACAGCAGTCCCTTCATCAACTGAGCCATCCCCTCAGCTGAATAGATGTTTACTGAACTTAGTGTGCTGCCGATTGCTCTCCATACCCCAACCATACCCAGAGGCAATAAACCTTAGCTCCTGGGTATCCTCCTGTAGTAGCACCCAACGCTGCCATTCCTTGATCTAGAAGATTGTATTGAAGGCAGTTGCAGAAGGGTGTTTAACTCAGATTGGTGTTTGGGGGTTCTGTGAATCTGCTTAGTTTTCTTTAGGAGGAACCTTTGATGTTAGTCCTAGGTGGCTCTCATCTTGGGGGTGGTTACTGTTCCAAGGGGAAGCCAGGTTCTGGCTCTCGTTCGGCAGCCTCGATGACAGACAGCATGATACTTGAGTTTCCTGCTAGCTTCTCTCTCTTCTCAAGAAGGAACCAAATAAGGGATTTTTTTAAGAAGCCAAACCATTCTTGATTAAATTCAATCTCTAGTCATTTTCAAAGAGACATTTTGACACAGAGATGTTATCTGGGATATTTACAGGTCACATTTTCAATCAGAACTTTAATTTGTGTTATTGTATTTAACCTTTTTTTTTTGTTTCTCTTACATTCAAATCCCAGGCCTTATACATTCCAGACTCTTTATTAAATATCCATATCCCTTTACCTTGATTTTGTTGTTGTCTGCTTTGCCTTTCATTCCCTGAGTTAGAATCTCCTTGTTAGTAGCCCAGGTTGGCTTTGAACTTTTAACCCTCCTGTGTTAGCCAACAGTGCCCTTGGGTTATGGGCATGGACCCCCCCCCCACTCTTCTGAGTCCTTATTTTTAAATTTTAGTTGTACATGTACATGTGTGTACCTGTGTATTCATGTAGAGTTCAGACATTTACATAGGTTGTCCTCCTCAATTGCTCTTCTTTTTATTTTTTATTTTTTTAATTAGTGAGAAAAAGAAACTGAGTGTTTGTGTGTGAGAGAGAGCACAGGGCCCTGGCATGCATGTAAAGGTTAGATGACAACTTTGAGTGTGGTCCTCTCACTGTCTACGAGATAGGGCCTCTCTTGTTTATCGCTGTGTATGTCTGGCTCACTAGCCTGTGAGCTTCCAGCCATTCTCCACTCCCTGCCTCCTGTATGCCTGCAGTGACACGCAGAGATCAGGGTTGTGTGTGCTGGGCATGTTGCTTTTACGTTGGTCCTAAGGATCTGGACTCAGTCAGTCTTGGGTGTCAAGCACTTTCCCAGTGGGCCATTTTCCCTCCACCACACCTTATTTTTCACCATAGGGTCTTTTACTAAACCCATAACTTACTGATTCAGCTATGTGTACATATAGCTGGCTAATGAGCCCCAAGGATCCCCTTACAGAAATGTGTTGTCACACTAAGATTTGTACAAGGGGATCTCAACTTGGGTCCTTGGACTTTCAGGACAAATTTTACCATCTCCACAGTCCTAATTTAGCATTTTTTGTACGTAACATTGGTTTTCCACATCCAGGTCTTAATAATAGGACAAGAGAACCACCTAGAAATGACTGCCTAAAGGATGAGATAAGTAGTCATCTTGGATTTTAAGCATCCTTAGACACAGAGCACCCCTACCTCAGTGGTCCCTAAAAAGTCTCAAGGGCAACATGAAGAGACTCTCTGGATTAAGGGCCTTCTTAATGTGTGTGACAGTGGAGAGAAGCAGGCAAGACCCCTGCAAGACTGGATACTGTTACTGTGTGGCTTTATTAATTGGATTTATTCCTTTAAAATGACACATGGATGAAAACAACCACCTCTTCTGTGGTCATGGTGAGCAGATGTTTACCGTAATTCTCTGCTCAGTGGAAAAAAAAAAAAAAAAGGCCTCTTCGACCCAACACAAACAGCCACGTTGGCCTGGCTCGGCCAGAACCTTGGCATTTGGGTCTTACTTTATATATCACAGCTCCAGTTCCACAAGCTTCCAAGTGTGAGGCTTAGCTCACCAGCTTCTCCATCTGCAGGCAAGGCCTGCTCACAGAGGTCTATTATGTGAGTCCTTCATTCTCACACTGTTCTTGGCCTTGGCCCTTCCTCATTGAAACCAATATCCCATCTGCAGAGCTCTGTTTTTTCCTGTCTCTTCCTGTGGAACCCCTGCCTCCCTGGCCACCCCATGTCAGCTTTTGCCTGGGTTTGTGGCTATGCTTCGGGGTGATTTCAGTCACAGGAGTCTGCTCCTGGTTTGCTTTCTGGATGAGGGAGTCTGATGTCTTCTGGCACTCTGTGAAATAAAAGACATCTCCGTTCTTCACAGTTTGCATTTGTGGCCCTTTGTTTTTACACGTGGGTTTTCTTGGTTGCCTCACTTCTGCATTTTTTTTGCTAGTTCCGGTCTTTTTTCTTGAGCACTAAGTTATTGTGGACTGGTGGAGTCTCTGCCCACACCTGCCCCCTCATAGTTCTGCACATGGTGCCTCCTCCACACGGCCCTGGCTTTCTCTGTGGAAGACTGCTGCGTGCTTGCGGGCAGGGTGGACAGGAAACACAAAAGCAGAATTTTGCTTTTCTTGGGAAACTCCTCCCTTGGATTGGGGGACTCTGGGTGGCTCTTCTTATTTTGTTTCCAATGCCAAAATAAGCAGGAATCTTGAATAAACACCAGCCTAGGAAAAAATAAGTAATTTTAACATTAAGGGGAACATATGTTCATGTTGAGAGAAACCAAACTGGACAGGAGCTGGTGGTTCGGTAAAGCCTGTGGTATCTCCCTTTCAGTGCAGACCAAGTTTTGATTTATTTACTAAACTAATTTGTGTCCCCCATCACCGAGTCTCTTCTTGTTGTAAATAAGTCTTGAGTTTAGGAAATTAAGGTATGGGCTGGCGAGATGGCTCAGCGGGTAAGGGCACTGACTGCTCTTCCGGAGATCCCAAGTTCAAATCCCAGCAACCATAAGGTGGCTCACAACCACAAATGAGATCTGACACCCTTTTCTGGTGTGTCAGAAAACAGCTGCAGTGTATAATAATAAATAAATCGTTGGGCCTGAGCGAGGCGGGCCAACTGGAGTGACCGGAGAGAGCAGAGGTCCTAAAAACAATCACATGAAGGCTCACAACCATCTGTACAGCTACAGTGTATTCACATGCATAAAATTAATAAATACATCTTTAAAACAATTTTTAAAAAGGAAATCAAGGTATACTAGAAATTAACTGATATATGCCATATATTACAGAGTTTGGAGTTTTCCTCATTTTTCTGTGGTCTAAGTTGTGTATCTATTACTGTGACAAAATATCTGGTAGAAATAACGTAAGGTGCAAGAGGTATTCGTTGGCTCACAGACCAACATGCAGGGAAGGGATGGCACCCAGAACACCCTGGTACACACCTTGGTGCATGGTGACAGTGGCTTGTGGTAGTTGGTCATACAGCACAAGATAGCAGTCATGGTGCTGGGATGGAAGTAGGGCTGATACTATATCCCTCAGGGCTCACCCCCACTGACCTACCTCTACAGCATCACAAAATGGGGAGTGAGCTTTTAAACTCATGAGCCCAGTGTTAGCAATGGGGTCTGGGCTGAGTGTTTAAAGTCCTGAGCCAGGGAGAGTAGTCTCCATCTGAGCCACATGGTTTGAGGTAAGCATTATCTCGAAATCAGGGTTGCAGTTGTCCAAATAGGATTCTTATTTCATCTGACTTAAGAGGGTGGGATCAAGGGTGTGATGTCTGCTCTAGATGTTTGCCTGATTAGCGACATATTACTTGTCTTTTCCTCTGACCAGAAAATACCTGTTGGTGAAACAGGACAGATGCTTGAGGGTTTCAGATGGTTTGTGGGTGGTGGGTCTTGAAAACTCTGCTAATTTGCAAAAATATGGGATACAGTGTAGGATAAGTAATAGAGAACAATGTAGGATACAGTGTAGGATAAGTAATAGAGAACAATGTAGGATACAGTGTAGGATAAGTAATAGAGAACAATGTGGGATACAGTGTAGGATAAGTAATAGAGAACAATGTAGGATACAGTGTAGGATAAGTAATAGAGAACAAGGTTCTTTAAGGGTTACCATTGATCCCATGTAAATTCAGAGCCCGGGAGAAACTCACCAAGACTGCCTTCCACTTTGTAAGTGAAATACCCGGGTCTTTAAAATGTCATTGTTGCCAAAGGGAAAGCGGTGGAGCATTCTGGGTACCGGTGTGTGTTTCCAGTGTCAAAGCCAGAGGGGTTTTGATGGGACTGGCAAGAGCAGTTAGCTTTGTTGTGCAGTTCTGTAGTTTCGTTTGTTTTACACATTCTCCATATAGCTCTGCCTACCCCTGAACTCATGTCATGCCAGTTCTGCCTCCCAAATGCTGGGCTCTAAGATGCCCATAGCTTGTATATCTGCATGTGCAGAAGGTACCTCTGATGCCTACCTAGAAGTCATGAAAACCCTCAGCCCTTAATAGCCTTCTTTTTACTTGGAGTTTTTGACACGAGTAGATTTAGAAACTGGTAGGGTGCATTGGAGCATACATTTAGACTGTTCAGTTCAAAAATAAATAAACTCAGGGCTTAAGTACTCTGAATAGGGGAAAAAAATAACTATAACAGCACCTAGCTACACTCCCCCAAAGGTGCCATCTCCAGCTGACAACACTGTTCAGGAGTCAGTCGGTGCACAAAAGAGGATGGCGGTAGGCTGGTTGCAGTGTTCCCTCTTTTCAGTCCTTATAGTATGCTGTGCTGTGATTTTTTTTTCACCCCATTCAGACTCTTGATGGCTGCAGATCCCATCCCTGTGTCAGGGCAAAGTAGGCAGGGATGGTGTCAGGGCCACACTGGAAATCCTCAGAAATCTTGTGCAGTGATTATTCTGTGCCTGCTTATCAAGTCCTTGTGCTCCAATGGCTCATCCGGTAAGTAGCATTCTAACAGTATAGTCTTGAATGCTTTGGGGATAAGGCAGGCCCCCATCCTTACCCCCACCCCACCCCCACCCCGGCCTCATGGTCTGTGTTAGCACACTGAGGCTTGGGGAAGTTAGCTGTATTAAACTGCCTGGGGCTTATGGAAACAGTAAGTGAAACTGAGCCAGGAATGTCTGTTATCATGCAGTAAAAGGTTCTGCATCAGGACCAGTCGCCAGGCTCCGGTGCTGTGTACGGGTGTGTGATATGGCCACCTTGAGGGAAGCGGGGCCAAGAAAATGAGACTTACTTTTTCTTTTTCCTTCTTGTCTAGAATTGGTTTAGAACTTGGAATTTTCAAGGTATACTTCATATTCAAAGCAAAGCTTTTTTGTTTCTTTAAAAGTCTTACTTGTTTGTTTCTGCTGTGCAATCTTGATTCCTTAACCAGCAAGAATATGGGCACTGTCCCTTATCTTAGGATTAGAGTTTTCAGTTTCTTGAATTAGGCTATGTAGGCTCCCATGATTCCCTGTGGTCTTAGGAACCAAGGCTCTCCTCTCAGCATCTCCTCTCCACCTTTCTTCTCTCCCACCACCAGCTTCGCCCACTCTGATCTTGTTAGAGGTGATACTGGCTGTTATGTGTTTGGGGCTCATTAATACATGCTTCAGGAGAAGTTAGGTGTTCAGGAGCCTTGGAGGAGTTTTCTAAGGATGGCACTTTTCATACCTTCATTTGCATGTTAAATAGGGGAAAGACTGCAAACTTCATAGCAAGGTAACTATTATAAGTTCCAGAAATTACACTTGTAAGTCTAGGAATTTCTCTCCAAAGGCACTGCATTCAAATTGGGAGAGAAATAAATTTAAAGTTGTGTCTTCTGCTAACTTGTGATCATAACTTCTTAAGAAATCTTTGATAAGAAGTTTACATTCTACCAGAAGTTCCCATGGATGCATAACGCTGAAGTTGTATCACTTCAAATTTGCGTCTTTACTGAGTAAATGTAGTTTCGGGAGATGATGAGTCTTAAGAGTCATGTTCAGGTTAAAGATCAGACACATTGGTGAATTTGGTAAGTGCTTAACTGCACGTAAGGCTTCAAGGTGTCATCTTTTCCTGTGTCCATGTGTACAGTAACAGTTTCCCTCTGCCCATAGCTATCCTCGTGTCTGGTAAGCTCTGTATGTTTTCTGTTTGGGTAATCTAAAGATATTTTCTAGTTTTCCTTGGAGATTTTCTTTCTAGTGTTTGGTAATCTGGCAGCATGTTGTTTGATTCTCCTTGTGTTTATGAGTCTATCCAATTTGTTTTCTGATTTCTGATTGTATTCTACTACAGTTGGAGGATTTAATTTCCTAGTGTTCTGTTTTCGGCTCAGCATACAGCCCCTGCCGAGGAAAGTCCTCCAGGTAACTGTGTCTTCTTTCATTATGGGATGTTTCCTGTGGCTGGCTGGCTGGTCTAGCTCCTTCGTTTCTGTCTTCTATCTCCTTATTCCCCTTCTGCCTCAGTTGTCTTCGATTAGGATTATTGGAGTAGTGAGTTGCTGGCTGCTCTCACAACGTCACTTCTCTGTTCAAGCCCATCAGTCTTTGCTTCTGGTGGTTCTTTGGGATCTTTGAGCCTTGGTTCTTAAGGATAGCATTTCTTGAGCAGATGGAAATGTAGCCTACTATTTTGTTGTCTACTCTTAGGGTTCTTTCTGATTTTGATTTTAGACATGTAGTCAATCCTATCAGTAGAACTGTAGGACTATCCCGGGCAGCCCTCTAACACTGGGGGCAGTACCCTTCCCAGTGTAGGTAAGCAGAAATAAAGGATTGGTAGCTTATTTAGCCAGTGTATTATTTTGTTATTGTAGGCAGCTGGTGAGGTCCAATTGAGGCCACATCAACATTATCTTCGGTGGCAGATGGGCAGGGGCTTCGATTTACCCAGATTGGTCTTTCATCTCGACTGTTCCAGAGCTTTGTATAGACCTAGCCTAACTCAATACAAACATATTCCATGGGAAAAATATGCTTTTGATGTTTTAGCAAATAAGGATAAAATGCAATTTTCTCACTACTGAATCTCTGACTCTACAGCCCTCTCTGTGTGCTGGCCACGTGGCAAAGTCCAGGTGCAACTGTCATATAGAAATTGCTTTTCCCCCAAAATACAGAAATGGGAAATAAACCAATTTGGGCACAAGTTGTGTATGCTAGATTTACTTAGTATCTGTGGAACATCTCCTTGCGTTCATTGTATTAAGGACTAATCAAAGAGTTAGAAGAGCTTCATTTCTGCCAATAAGCATGGGTAGAGTCTACAGTCATATCTCAGCTGCTGATGGATTAGTTTTGCTAACATTACTATAGCCAAATATTTCTTCTTTCTCATTACAGTGGCATTGTATATTTATTTTAGATCTGTCAGTGGGAACACAGGATGGAGCTGATGTGAACACAGGCATGCACATAGACATTATTTCTCACTGAAAGGATTCTGTTTTGGCAGACTCACGTAGCTCAGACTGGCCTTGAACTCGCTGTGGAGCTAAGGATTACTTTGAATTCCTTTAACCTTCACCTTCTAAGTGCTGAAGCTATAGGCATAAAGTCACAATCTCAGTTATTAGCAAAGTTTTAAGTTACTTATCTTTGATTTTATGTATCTGTCTTAATATTGCAAACCATATTTTGATGTACAGTTGGCTGTGATCAATTCACTTGGAATAGAAAGGGGTTTTTCAGAAGAGAGTTTATTTATATGTTAAAATTGTTTTAGTAACAGCTGTGAGTGGTCTGTAGAGTTGGTCATTGGTAGAAGAAGCCAGGTGGTATTGTATCTTCCCTTGCTTGGATTGTGGACTGAGTCCTTATTACTTGTGTAGCAGAATCCCACCTTCCTACCTGCTTCCCAGAAGCCATCAGCTAACTGCCCTTGTCCCAGACAGCCACCAGAGTTCCTGGTTCACAAATGCAGAGTAAACAGAAAATCTTGCTAATTTGAGCCCAGTGGGAGCCTTCACAGTGTAATGAGGGGCTAATTTTGAAAGCACAGAGACATCTTAGAGAAGGAGAGCCAAATTTTTAAATGATCTGAGAGAACTAATTGAGAATGGCACTTAAGAGTGAGATGCTAACACATGGAAGAATTGCAACTGGAGATTCGTGTCCTCCAGGAGTCTGAGTAATTACACTGTCTTAGTTAAGTTCCTGTGGATGCTGATCTGAGCCTGGGAATGATTCCGCACAGGTTTGTGGAAGGAATGTCCCTGATAGGTTTTAACGAAGTACACGGTGGTGAGAGTGGTTGGAAGTTCTCCAGGCCCTGACCTTAGTGATGTTAGTGAACGAGGAGAGGGTGGTTAATCTCAGGCCCCTACCATTCTTAAGATGCTCCTGTTGTAAACATAGCCCTATGCAGACTGGCTCAGCAAGTGCAGTTTTTGTTGTCAGCCTCCTTTGACATCATAATAAATTTCAGTTGCCAAATCTTTCTCCATAGAATAAAATGGAGGAGAGCCGTGCAGGGTATCTGGACCGGAGCCAGGCATGGGTAAACACAAGCAGACATTCTGACGTGGAAAGGCTCCTACCGGAGTGAGGGGATCCCACTGGGTTGGCTTTTCTTCGTGCAGCCACCCTGGCACTCTGTTCCCGAGCGGCGCCTTTTGTTCTGACTCCGAGCCCCTGTGCTATTGGGCATATGTAACCTCACTGCGGCACGCTGGTTCTCTGGACCCAGCTTGTGAGGACCACCACCTGTTGCCCTTGACTTGGGGCTCCATAGTGTTGTCTTTTGTTTTCCTCTCATTACATTTTGAACATCAATTTCGTGACTTGAAAAGAAAGTAATGACTTTCAAGATGATTGGAAGGATGTTTCAGGTAGTCAAAGATGTTTTGCTGTTCTTTCATTTTTTTTCTAGTTCATTCAGACTTCATTCTTAATAATTTTCTACTTCTGTGACCCCAAATATTCAACTGACAACTGAAGAGGACTACCAAACACTTGCTTTTTACCCATTTGTACCCCAAGATTTTCATTCTTCTCTAAACTACGTCTGAGGCTGGAGAGAAGGCACGGTGGTTAAGAACACTGGCTGCTCTTCCAGAGGTCCTGGATTCCAATTCCCAGCAATCACACGGTGCCTCACAACATTCTGTAACTTCAGTTCAGAGGGATTCAGCATCCTCTTCTGGTGGTGTCTGTGGGCACTGCATGCACATGCTACATAGACATACATGTAAGCAAAACACCCCTACATGTAAAATGAGACTAATGTCTAACTTACTCCTTTTGTGCATTTGCTGATGCTGAGGATGTCCTTTCGGAGGAGTGCTATCCACCTTGTTTTGTGAGACAGGGTCTCTCTTCTTGCAATAGAGGCTCACCTATTGGACCAAGTTGGCTGCTGGCCAAGGAGTTCCAGCCATCTACCCGTCCCAACTTCCCTAGTGCCAGGTTTATATGCATACATGTGTGTCCCCAGCTTCACTGTCTTATGTGGGCACTGGGGATTAAACTTGGGTTCTCAGCTTTCACACCAAGTACTTACCGACTGGAACATCTATTTCTCCTGACCCCCAATTGTTTCCCCTAAAAGGACTTTTAGTGCCCCTGCTTTTTATATAACACGTGTTGGTAGCTCTTACTTGATGTGTGTGGCCGACTAGTCTCTGGTCTTTCCAAAGTCGTTTATTCCATTTAGAAATAATTTGCCACCTTACCTTATTGTGGTAACAGTGCCTTTTATCTTTCCTGTTAACACACCTGCCTGGAGTTGCTACAGAGTCAGCTCTTCCAGTGCGTTCTCTGTGAGCTCAGTGGTAGCACAGGGGTGAGGAGAGGTTTGTCTGAGGATGGGCAGCAGGGGAGGGAGAGCTGCCTGGGGGTCCTGTATCTAATTGGTTGTGTCCCTTAAATGCTGTATCTACCCCTTTGACAGAGATTCTGCTGCTGTCTTGTGCTGGGGCTGTATCCCCTCCCGATGTCTAATCGATGGTGACTGGTAATTGAAAGGATTAGTTACCGGTTCTTCCACGGTGAGAAAGGGCTCATTAACCTTTGCTCAGCACAGCCACCTCGTCCTCGGGATGCAAGTGTCAAGGTACCGTGAAGCAGCTTCTTGAAATCATGGCTGCTGGACTACTTGGAGTTCTGGCTATATAAGGGCCTAGAAGATTCCACAAACTCATTGGTCATCTGGAAGATGCATGTACTGCCATTACTTCCAAGAACAGTCAGCATCCATATATCTAGCATCTAGCAGGTATAGCTAGATAATGCATTTTATAGGCATGGAATTTAAAGTACTTTAATAAAGTAAGCTTCAAAAATGTTAGGTCCACACACAAGCCACCCACAAGACAGTCATAAGGCAGTCTGGTCCCAAGCTTTCTGTGGAAAAGGTGACTTGTGTCTACTGAATATGTTCAACATGATTGTTACAAGAAAATAGTTATATTTTAAAGTTTCCTTAAAGAGATGGCTCAGTGGTTAAGAGCACTGACTGCTCTTCCGAAGGTCCTGAGTTCAAATCCCAGCAACCACATGGTGGCTCACAACCATCTGTAATGAGATCTGACGTCCTCTTCTGGTGCGTCTGAAGACAGCTACAGTGTGCTTAAATATAATAATAAACAAATCTTTTAAAAAGTAAAAAAAAAAATTTAAAGTTTCCTTAACTTTTAATGTACATTACATTGGGTATTTGTGGCCACTCTGTTAGAGATTCCTCTCTCTCTCTCTCTCTCTCTCTCTCTCTCTCTCTCTCTCTCTCTCTCTTTCTCTGTGTGTGTATACATACATACATTTGTATGTAGTTATTTTAAGATGGGCATCACTGAACCCCACATTTAAGTTAGGAAGTCAATCTTCTTCAGCACCTTAGAATGTTTTAAATATGTCTCCCTGTTGTTTTCCTCTGGCATGATTAAGTCCAGTAGTTCTCCTGGACCCTGTTTGATTATTGGCCATTTTGTGTGCTTGAGGCTCCAGTTCATCTTTCAATAGATAGTTTCAAGCATAGTAGAATCATGGGGGAAGAGAGACACTCAACTGAGAAATTACCCGCCCCCCCCCCCCCCGCCCCTGCCAGCTTGCCTGTGGACAAGCTGGAGTAGCATTTTCTTAATTAGTGTGACATGGAATAGCCCAGCCCATTGTGAGTGGTACCACCCCTGGGCTGGTGGCCCTGGGTAAGTAAGAAGGCAGTCCAGGCAAGTCACGTGGATCAACCAGAAAGCTTCACTCCTCTGTGGGCTCCGCTTCAGTTCCTGCTCTGATGGTCACAGTATTTTAATCATAGAAATAGAAATATTAGTGAAGACATTGTCAGTTTTTTTTTTTTTTTTTTTTTTTTTTTTTTTTTTTTTTGCTTTCTAGTTCTTTTGTGTTTTCTCTTCCTCCCTAATGGACTCATGATTTATATCCTTTCTTCTTTCTCCCCCTCCCCCAAGATTCATTGTCTAAATTACACTCAGTGTTTTAAGGCAGGATTTTTACCATGGAGCTCAGGCTGGCCATGGCCTAGGAGGCTTCCTGCCTCCTGTTGTTGAATGCTGGGAGAGTGGTCATGAGCCACTCGGCTTGCTAGATTCGTTCTTCACCCCCATCTCTCAGTTCACCTACGTCTGACATAGTGCTCCTCTAGGTCTTAGGTCCTACCCTGGAAGCCGCCGTAGTGGTCAGTAGACATAACTATGTATCTTCGCTGTCTCAGCCTGAGCTCTGGCAAAAGGTAGTGCTTTAAGAAGCATTCTGAGAAGAGCAATAGGCCTTGCTGCTTTTCATCTTAAAGTCCCTCCGTGCTCTCCCAGTGTCTTGTATTGGACATGTGCTGTGAGGGGAAAGTGGCCAGCCTCTGATGGGAGAGCAGTTAGGTTTCTAACAGCACAGGGTTCTTCATGGTCACGGGAGAAATCTAGACTGTGAGCATCCTTCCGTTGGCGAGATCCTGGCCGGCCCTGCTCTCATGCCACACTGCCCTTCAGCTCACTGCTCTGCAGCACCGCTCTGCTCATCAATAGAAAATACCTCTGGGGGTTTCTGCTGCTAGTGAATAAACTTTCTAGTGTACTTTTAAAAAGTTGTGTGTTCATGAAAATGTGGGGTGGTACATAAGAGTGCACATGCATAGGGAGGCCAGGAGGGAGCCTTGAGTATCCTACTTTGTCACTTAAGACAGGATCTATTACTGAACCTGGAATTAGATTGGGGCGGGGACAGACCCTGCTGTCTTCCCCAACAACAGTGAGTGACAGGGCACGGGAGGACTCACCTGGCTTATCACATGGGCTCTGGGAATTTGAACTCAGATCTTCTTAGTTGTGTTCATAGTGTTCTTACCCACTGAGCCCTCTCCCCAGCCCCTCCAGTCTAGTTTGATTTGATAGTGTGACAGATACTTTCATGGCCTAGTGCCACATCCAAGAAGATAAGGGTATTATCAGTCTTTTGACATTACTCTGCAGGTGTAATAAAAATCCAGACATGTTCCTCTGATTTTTAAGTGTGATCATGATAATTAGACAAAAGCCAATTTATATTAGAGGTACTTTGATATTGCTAGAAGAGGTGCCATCTTTAAATATGTTCCATGCATGCATACATGCTTGGATATGATAGGAGGGAGTGAATGTCGTGAGTCATTTGCTCAGCTCAGTCTGTGTCCTCTGCTGGGACTGTTCGATTGCCTGATCTGTGCAGATAAGCATTGTAATCAGTTCGCTGCAGTTGTACCTGGTTCCTTGACAGAGCGAGTGGGTATGGCCAGGCAGGAGCCTGCTTCAGGTTCACTCCCTTGCTCCCTCTTTGGAGTGGCTTCTGTCTGATCTGGCTATGTTTACATTGGCCATCCATGTCTGCCTCCAGTCTGTGCATCATAGGCAGGCCTGAAGGCATCCTTACTCCTCTGTGCTAGGGATGCTCTTTACCAGTGCTTTCATTCACCGTTTATTGCATTGTGTTCTCCACCTTTGTGCGACACAGTTGGATGTGGGTTGAGACATTGGATGCTGGAATGGAAAGAAGAATGTTTCTCTTAAGCTGGGCCACTTCCCACCTTGCTGGGTTTTCCCATCTTTTGAATGGGAATAAGAAGGTTACAACACTGGCCCTGACATACTTTCACATTGATTTTTTTGTTTTTGTCTTCTATTACTCTCATTGTAGTTCAGTGCCTTTCCCCTGTCTCCCCTTTTCTGTTGTGTTTTATACAGTGGACTCCTCTATATCACACATCATCTCTCCTGCTTTTACACCCGTTGTTTCCTTTCATCCCTGCGGCTGTTGTTGGGGTCTAGGCATTTGCTGAAAGGTTATTTACCCTGTTAAAGCATCCAGCCAGTGAGCATGGGGAAGAGTCTTTCTCTTGGTGGGTATCTTAGAGTAGGACGTTTTTACAACACTTGCACAGAAAAGCTCAAACCCTGTGCTTGAGTAGTCAGTCTCAGGCTTTGCCTTCCTCCCCTCCTACTTTTGCAAACACCCTTCCCTCCTGGAGACACCTCTGAGCTGCAGGGTACACGGTGAGGACAAGGATGCCTGCCTCAGCCCTATCGTGAAGTCACAGCAGCAGGAGCCAAGCTAGGTGGCTCCTGGGAGGGTTTTCTGCCATCTACCACTTAATTAAGTGGTTAACTTAAGATTTTCTACCCTGACAGTATACACACGAGTGATCTGTGTTCAGTTGGAAACCAGCCTTCTGGTCTTGCATCTTGATCTTTCCTCACACTTGAGGTACGCTGTCTGATCTTGTCTCTCTGGGCTGCTCAACCGCAAAGAGCCTCAGTGCAGAGGAGACTCGGGATGAGGACACCCCCAGATAGCACATGAACTGTGTTTTGGTCAATAAGGTAGATTCAAGGCACTTTCAGTTTACAATGGGTTTGACTTAGGATGGCGTTACTGCACAGTGAAGTTACTCCTGGACTGATATTTTTAACCAGACTTGTTTTGGGCTATATTTGTCCGTCAGAGTTTCTCTGAGTCTACTCACAGGACAGTTCCTTTGAGTTTGGTCTCCTGATTAGTAGCAGAATCTCCACTTTGTACCAAAGACCTTGTCTTATGATGGTCTAGTAGCAGAAGATAGCATTTCACTGTGCTTTTGAAAGTGAAGGAATTGTATATTTCATGGGCTTTTGGCCCCTTCTTTCTGCTAATGCCTGCCCAACTGTTTACTTGATGGTGGAGAGAGGGAGGGAGGGGGGGGAGAGAGAGAGAGAGAGAGAGAGAGAGAGAGAGAGAGAGAGAGAGAGAGAGAGAGAGAGAGAGAGAGAGAGAGAGAAGGGAAAGTTGTTTTTCTGTTTGAAGGGAAGAGCGATCTTGACTATACCAAATACCTCCTTCTCTCATTTGAATGCCGTGAGGCTGTGCAGTAGGACAGCTCTCTCACCAGCTGTGAGAGTGCACCTGATATCTGGTACACAAAGAATTCATTTATCAGGTGCTCTCCGAACCCAGACTCCTCAGATGTTTCCTCCAGAGTAATGTCTCCTCTAGGTGACTTCCTTCGAGGCACACAGTAAGAAGGCAGCTCTGGGCACTCACTGCACTGGCTCTTCTGCACCAGTGGGCTCGTGTCGAGCCCAGTGGTCAGGCTGCTGGCGGAACAAAAGGGGACTCCTTCCTATTTTATACACTTGTCATGCTTTAAAGGCTTAAAAACCACAAAGTGTGATGTACGTCAGGGCATGGTGTAAACCGATGGCCTTGGACCTGTTGAACTAGTACTGCATGACATTTGATGGCACTCTATTTAGTTTCCAGCTTTTTAACTCTGCAGATAGCTCGTGTACAATTCTTCTGCATTCGAATTCATTCTGCACCAAGTGGGGCAGCCCCAGTTCATCTTTCCCAAAGGCAGCAGTGGCCTGAAGCTGGGCAGTGGCTGCATCCTTGGTTGCTGCCTGGTCTGGAATTTGCCATTCTTATCTGGACTGTTTCCATCATTGCTATGACCATGTGCCCGTGAGCTGTGGCACTGGCAAGCCTTTATGTGTTTAAAGCTAAATTGTATGTTGAATGTGACCCATGGCATTGTTTAAGACAAAAGGAAGTAAAACATGAAAAATTTGAAATCTGTATGTAATTTCTGAAATTATATATATTTCTTACATGCATAAACAATACTTGGATATTACTTTATTTTCCTATGAGAGAAATAAAAGTGATGAAAATTAAATTCTCTTGTGAGTTTGTGTGTGTGTATAGGCACATCATGTGCAAATATATGTTTGCATATAAATGCCAAAACACAACCTCTGATGCCTTTCACCTAAGGGACTATTAGCTTAAGTTTTTTGAGACAGGGTCTTTCATTGTCTTGGATATTAGGGATGGCTAGCTGACAAATAAACCCCAAGATCTGCCTTTCTCCATCTCCCTAGCATTTGCATGAGAAGTTCCGTCATCATGCCTGCCTGGCCTTTTCGTTTTTGTTGTTTTTTTTTTCAAGATGTGTTTTATTTTGAATTATATGTATGTGTGTATCTGTTTATGGGTGTGTGCTTATGACTTCGGTGCCTGTGGAGGCCAGAAAGGGGACCTGGGTGCCCAGGAGCACAAGGCACTTGCAGGTACGAGCCATCTGTGATGGGTTGATGAGATGAACCCCATAGTTCAAGGCAGTGGATGGAGCCTTTGGTTCCCAGTTAAGGAGGTGTGGTGTGGCCAGAGGAGAGGTGTCAGTGGGAGATTTTGAGGTCTCAAAGCCTCCTGCTGTCCCCAGGGCACTTCCCTTCTTCCTATTGTGGTTTAAGCTCTGAGCTCTCAGCTTGCTGCTCTAGCCACCATGCCTTCCCACAGCTTCTCCACTTCCTTACTGGGATGAACTCCTAGCCCACCAGAGCCATAGCCTAAATAAACTTTTTCTTCTCTAAGTTGCCTTGGTCATAGTGTCTTATCACAGAAAACTAACCAGGAGACTGCCCAGTCTGAGTCTGGCAATCCAATTCTGTTTTCTTACTGCTGTTAAGAGGTTGAAACTCAGGGAGTATGGTGATCCCTTTAGGTAGTGCAGCTAGTACCAGATTCTGTAGCCCAGCCCTGTGTCTGCTGACAGGGCCAGCTAGAGAAGTCAGTCAGACAGAGTATGGACTCTGGGAGTGGAACAGAACTTCCAAGTCGATGTCATGGCTGCTGTCCTCATAGGTTGAAGCTTTAAGGACAATACTTTATCTGACAGTTCTGCAAATACTTCCTGAAAACTGTCCCGTGTCTTCCTCTTGGGTCCTGCCTTCTCCAATCAAAGTCCAGCCAAACCCAGGTAGAACATCTTTAATTGCGAAGCATGAAACCCCAAATGGTTCGAGATTAGAAATGTTTTCAGTGCTCACCAGAAACCGCAAGGAGACTGTACTACACCTGACCTGAGGTGACAGGTCCCAAGTCGAGCTTCCTAAAAATACTGTATTCAGTTTCCTTCTGACTGGGTGTAAGTGACTGACACTTGAATTTCTCTTTTTTATCTTTGGGTACCAGCCTACAGATAACTGATTATATATGTTTAAACATCCTAAATTAAAAATAAAATTCAATCACGTTAATCAAAGTGCCTCTCTTGGTGCAGCTCAGGCCCCGCCTTTTTCAGCTTCATGGACCTTTCTTTCTAGCAGATGCTTTGAGGGAAGCAGTGGGAGACACCTCTAAAACTCACCTGGTTGTATCTGTCCCTCTAAATTCCAGTTTTTCCAGATCTGAGTTAACACTGTCATAGACTAGCAGTAGATTATACTTCACCTTTTCTTTTTTTACTGTGTGGGTATGTGCACACCATGCCATGAGTGTAGGGGTCAGAGGACGAGTCAGTTCTCTTCTTCCTCTGTGGGGATTAAACGCCTTTTTTTTTTTAAAGAGAGACTTTCACCTGACCTGAGCTCTTTCTCCAGCCTCATGATCTGCTTTTCCTTGCTGCTTATATTCTCATGTCCCACATCACACTTGCTTTGTCTTAGAAATATCTACCGATTGCTGCCTTTGCTTGGTATTGTCTTCCTTTTATGTGTAACGGACTGGAGGTGCCATGACCTCTTGGTGGCACCTCTGCTGTAGGTGCCTCCTGCACATCTTCATTATAACTTTACCTCAGTCCTTTTTATTTGTCATCTGTATTGGTTCTCAACCCCAACTGTACCCTGTCCCTTTGGAGATTTTGAAACTTACTGAGCTCTGGGCCTCGTGCCCAGAAACAGATTTAATTCAGTCAGTGTAAGGGCTGTGTCGTCAGCATTTTTTCTAAGCTCTATGGTAGAGTTCTCATGTCTCTCTCCAGAGTCGACAGCCTCTGCTCAACATTGTCAGCATGGTTAGCCCTCGGTTGAACACATCCAAGAGTCACCCTACTACTTTCTTTTGTCCCTGTTTCCTGAGTCAAGTCCAGACCCCTGGTTAAACTTTGGCTGTTTTATAATTGGATCCTAACTGGTCCCAGATTTGCCTCTGTCCTCTGCTTTTACATATATTGACGGTTAGCTCCTTTCTTCTGGTAGTTGATCCCCACAACTTAGAACACTCCCTTGCATGTGTTTGACCCTCCCTGGATTCCCCTTGCCACATTGCAAACATCGGTTTAGGAATGGATATAGTGGCTCCTACCTGTGTTTCGAGCAATGCCTACACTGAAGCTGGATTCTATGTTTGAAATCTTGATAGTGTGAGATTTTATTGTAAAAGAAAAAAAGTTAATCTCTCTTATTACATACTTCCTCATTATAATACATATAAATCCTGCAAGTGTAAAACATACTGTCACGTGAGACCATCATATGAATCTTCTCATTCCGCCACTGATGTGACAAAGACGTCAGCATTCCCAGAGATGAAGCGAGGATCAACATCTCAGGAAATAAGATTGGAGTTCGTCCGCCAGTTGCCTTTAATTGAGCTGACAACAGCACCTTTCTTCTGGTGTGTTTGGTTCTGATCTCCGTGTAGAACCCACATGGTCATTGCAGAGGTTGGCTTGTACAGTTTGGTAACTTAAGAGATGTAGTGGTTTGAGTCTAGGACTGCCTCTGACTGACAGCAGCATTCTTGGTTCAGCAGCATGGCCAGAAGCACTAAAGATTAGCGGATCCTGGTGAGGTCCTTCACAGCTCTTTCCTCCCACAGCTTTGGAGACTGTCTGTCAAGTGAAGTTTAAGTGGCTGGAGGAGGGCTCATGATGGTGTTATTAAAGCTGAAGTTACACAGACCAGAGAACAGAAGGAATGGCATTACAGCTCATCTAGACCTTAATGCAAAGCTGTCATATAACCGGAAAGTGGGGAGGGTTCCAGAGTTTAAATTAGGGTGCTGTTAGTAGAGGGAGGGTAATTACATTTTTGGTGCATAGCGAATTTCAATTGGTATTTATAAAAAGTCGATTAGATTAAATTCTTATAGCTTCCTCGCTCATTCTATTTCCTCAGTACGGTGTTAGGAACAATAAGGTGATTTTACTTCAAGGCAGTGTAGGGAGTTCTGTTCAAATTCTATCTCAGTCATTCACATAAATATCAGCCAGGACCCATTTCTTCTACCTTCAGATGCATGAACAAATACTATGCGGACATGATCTGCTTGACTGCACTCTGTTGAACATTTGAGGGGAAGAGCCCAAGGATGGAGAGAGTTCATTTTATCCAGGAACCAAAGATAGAAAATTGGTGTTAATTTTGTTTACTAGAATTCTTTAGAGCTATTCATTATGGTCTGTGAAGCATCTTCTATAAACTAGGCATGCCGGATATGAGGAGACACACCACTGATGATGTGAATTGGAATCATTCCCGCACACATGAACACGGCAGTATTGAACAGCCAAAGGGACACTGATTTAACACCTTGCTATGGAGGGCTTCTGGGAGGGAGGGGCATTTACAGCAGGGTTACATGGGGGCAGGCAGGCTTATCTAGTCAAAGGAGGCACAGCCTGTGATGATAGACTGGACCTATGTGGAGCCTGGAGATGAGAGCTTGCAGGGTGTACATGAGTATCTACTGGTGATGGAATGAAACTTAAGAGAGTCATAAAGAGGCTCTGCTAACAGGACTATCTTCCAAGTGCCTTGGGACATTTCAGCTATCTTCTTTCATTTATGAAACTATGAACTATTTAAGGCAATATGGTACATGCACTCAACATTATGCATTATAATGTTGTAGGCCAGAGAGGTACCAGCCAATTGATTGAAAGATCACAGTGTGGTGGACACTAGGTCCCTGATGACAGAGGTACCCTAAAGATTATGAAGCAGAGATCTGGTTGATATAAATCAGCTACCTGTTTTGTGTGGGCCACTATCTCTAAGAACATGGCTCCACTCGGCAACATTTGGCATGCAGTCTTCATAATGACCACCACACAGGGTGCTGGTACTAGTCAACATAATGAGAAGCCTGGCATAATGGAGAGGACGGATCTACAGAGTACTTTAGAGTCCCTTCCTCAAAGACATTGAAATGTTAGACTAGTCCCAAAAAAAGCGAATGGAGCTGATGCCGTCGAACATGTGAAGTCAGAGGACCTGCAGTGGTTGGCTGCCTTCATTGGGTTCACTGAGGGAAAGTCTGTGGAAGAAAGAGAATGTAAAATGGGGGTTGCTGAAGAAGGTGAGAGATGATGGTGAAGCCCTGTCATGGGAGACCATTGGAGATGGCGACTTTTTATCAACTCTGCTGAGTAGAGTGCATCAACGTGACCCAAAGGGTCTGACAGCTGGGCAACAGGGATTGGCGGCGCACTGAGCACTGAATGCTTACGGGAAATGAATAGGCTGAGTTAGGGAACAGAGGCAACTAGCTCTTTCCAGAAATTCCTAAAAGTGGGGTTAGGAGGTTGGACCATTTAGTAAAAGTACTTTCTAGGAAAGCATGACCCCCCCCACCCAACCACCAAGGACTCACTTTATTAACAAAACCAACAAAAGCTTACCACCAACACAAAAGGCTTATGGGTACCATCTGTCTGTAATCCCTGTGTCAGAGAGCCAGAGATAGCAGGACTCCTGGCTTTACTGACCAGCCAGCCTAGGTCTTCATTCAGTGAGAGACCTGCTCCCAAATGTCAGGTGGAGATCTATTGAGCAAGACCTCCAGTTGTGCCCTGCTCGCTCTCCATACAGAGTACACATATACGTGCATGCACACATTACCTGGGTAGGTATACATGGCCATACTGACAGAGATCTTTCCAAAAGGTGAGAGAAGGTGCTGTGGATTGAGAGAATTATTTTATTCCAGAGCTGGGCAACCATTACAGAGTTACCTCAAACTCTCTTTCTTAAACCTTACTTAAAAATTGTTTAATAGTACAACTTTATGAGCTTTTCAAACTAACTTTCAGTTTGCAACAAGGTAGGGCTGTTTAAGAGGTAAGCATGGAATCTTCTAGAAACAGGTCAGTAGAAACAATAGAGATTACACCCAACAAATCCTTCGTTCTTCATTCGTTTGTTTTGCTTTGTTTTTTTCTTGATAGGGTTTTTCTCTGTCCTGGAACTCAGTGTTCCGCCTGCCTCTGCCTCCCAAGTGCTGTGATTAAAGGTGTGCTCTGCTTCCCTCGCCTGCGCACTAGCAACAGCAGCATCAGCTCTGACTTGTGCTTCTCAGGCCTTTGGGCAGTAGAAGTGAGTCAACATTGCTGTAGAAACCCTGAGGTGGTTATGGGTGTAAACCATTTAGTGGTTGTGTCAAAGTGCATATCCTGACAAAGATGCCTACCAGAATGTGAAAGGGAAAACAAGTCAGAGTACCCAGGCTGTGCAGTAGCCTTCTAGAAAGTTCCACCCTGGCTACCTTGCCAGCTTCCCTAGGGAATATAGTCATTTGGAAGTACTTCTACCCTCTTCTCTTTGGGGTGTCTGTAACTCTACCCTTTTTATGACCATCCTCCTCATCCCTAGATTTGTGTGCATGCCTTCCTAATGGAGCGCCTCTCTGCCCCCAGGAACCATGTTAATTTACGGTGTATTTTGGTCTTCCACGGAGTGAGTGATGGGGAGCGGACACCGGTTCTCTTTGTTTTGCTCTTTCTTGCTCTGAAGAGCTTTTTACTACTGAGTCCTTGACATCTCCCACCTTACTGTATCTTCCCGTTATCTTTAGCTGGGCCCATTTCGTCCATTAGCTGTATTCTAATCACCTCTCTGGACGGTCAGATTTACAAGCAGCACATGAGAGAGAAAACACAAAAAGCCAGCCAGCCTCTCCTGACATTCGACAGCAGCCTCCCTCTAAATACTGGCAAAGTTTATTTGCTTTCTGTGAGGGTATGCTAAGTGATTTTGCAGTTTGAGTGCTGCGGCCTTCTAGCACTTAGGCTTGCATTTATTAAATAAATTTGTTCTCTAACTCAAGTGTTAAGTGTGCATGATGAAACCTCAAAGCCGATTTCGGTGATTGCAATGTGCAAATATTTTTTAAATTATGTAATTAAATAGGACTTGGCCTTCGAGGTCCACCGAAGTAATTTATTAATTGAATCTGATTTAATTGTATGTTATTTTCATTTATTCAAGGGAAGAGCCTGCCTCTCTTACTGAGATAGGGGCCTCTTGTGTGCCTTGCCACCGGAAGGAGCCCAGAGATCCCCTCCAAGAAGTCTTTAGCACCCTGTAAAATATTAACCGAGAAGAGAGGACTCGCTTCCCTCCAGTCCCTGAAGTTGTGTTTGGGCGTCTGAGTCTTGGTGCTTTTAAAAGGGAAAAGGAAAGAAAATAAAATCTCATGAGGTAGACTTATTGTGATTCTCAGTGTTTATCATTAGGTTATTTTTAAAGTGAGTCACTCTTTTTCTTTTAACTTGTGCCTGTTCTCAGGGTTACTTGCTTGAAAAGAAAAGCTCCTTTAATTCAATGTTTGCACCATCTCGCCGCGACCAAAGCCACGCTGTAGCTGTTTCCTTAAAATGTCGTTTTAAAGGTATTGTGGTTTCGGAGCAGCAGTTGTGAATGAAAAGTATGTAAACTTAGCTGTTCTTGCTCATATCATTTTTTATACTCTCATGTCAGACCAGAAGGCTGCTTTAGATTTACTTTTCATTGTGTATTAGGTCTAGATTTTTTTTTTCTTCTTTGGAAACATATGGTCTTTGGGATGTATTATATTCGGTGCTTAAGAAAATAACAATGGAATACCAAAATAGCTTCTTAGTTGAGTATTATATTTGGAGGAAGATTAATTAAAAAAAAACCTAACTCTTACGAAGGAGAATTTTGGGGGGCGGGGATTCACATCTGTGTTTAAGAAATAAAATAATTCATCCATGCTATATCCAGTCATGTGAAAGGCAGTAGCTTTGAGAGGCCCAAATTCTTTCCCCAGAAGGAAAATATTTTTTGTTGCTATTAAATATAGTTTATATTGGTACTTTGGAACTTTTTTTTTCCAAGTGGGGCCATTTACTTAAACTCTTAGTTCATATTTCTTATATAGAAACGTCTTTGTCTTGGGATCTGCCTTTGCGAATTCTCATTTAATATGTGGCTGTGGCTATTTATCCACACCACGTGGTACCGCACACCTGATCAAGTGACAGTATGACGTCATGGCAGCCAGCAGAATGTGCGAGTGACTTTTGATTCATGGTGGCCTAGAAGTCCCTTGAGGTTGACAGAGGCAGCCATAGTGGGGACTGTCCCCCTCTGTGCATTCCAGTACTTAGAATGGCTAGGTGCTACTGAGCACATAGAAGACATATGATTGAGAAATACTCATTTTTAAAGCTGTTCCTGAAAGCAGAGTAGAACATTTGAGCTGTTAGAGTTTCCGTGGCAAATGGTAAGTACACACATTGTTCATATTTCTCAATGCCCAGGACTTTGCTCAGAGAATTGCTTTACAGTGTCACAGTTCTTCTTGACTTCTCAGAACAAAATCGCACACAGCTAAGCATCATTTCTGTCACCCACAAGGAGCCTGGGTGGAGGTGGGCCTTCTCCTCCCACCTGGGTCTCTTGCTGGGTCTCAGAGCAGAACCCAGTCTCTTTCCTCCCAGTGGGATCTTGTGCTCCACTCTGTTGCCTCCTCGTGAAGGGGTGGGTCAGAGCTCCTCCTCTGCCTCACAACAGTGGTGACTCTGAAGAGTTTGCTTGCGAACAGAGTGAGAACACATGCAGGCTGCCTGGAGAGTGGAAGTGAGCATCTCCGAAGACAGTTGCCTTGCTTGCACAGGCCTGACATAGTCTCTGTCACACGTGAGACCCCCCTCCCTTCATGCTCTGCTCTCTGGTTGAAAGGGCCGTATTCCTACATGCCCTACTTCCTCAGCCATTTCCAGGGACTCGTGAGCCTATTCTTGGTGCTAGAGTTCCTATAATCTACACAGAGGCTGTGGCCAGACGAAGTGGTTTGCCTCCACCCTCAGGGGCACCTTTGAACCCTACAGTGCTTTCTGTTCTTCTCTGTGAGACTGACCCCTCCCCATCTGAGCTTAATTATATTTAAATGGCTGAGACATAATTTTGCAGAAAAAAATCTAGTTTTGTTACAGAAGAATTAGGGCATTTTCTGACTTTATCCCAAACCATGCCTTCAGATATCTGTCTGTCTGTCTTTCTGTCTTATCTATCTATCTATCTATCTATCTATCTATCTATCTATCTATCTATCCTTTGTTACCAGCAAAACTTGGTGATGGGATTTCTGGTTAAGTGCATCTTCATTTTCCTATTTTGAGGTGGGGTTGTGTGCCTCTTCTCTTGCCCCTGTCCGTACAAGGAACACTATCAACACTACTATAAACATCACCACCACCATCACCATCACCATCACCACCACCACCACCACCACCACCACCACCACCATCACCGTCATCGTCATCATCATCATCATCATTATCATCATCATATCTGTCACTGATAAAGCTTCCTGGTATGACTTAGGAGAGAATTCTGTGGTAAGGCACAAGGTTGAATGGTGTGCAGAGAGCCTTAGCAGTTGAATGAGAGGCTGGTTTATATAAAAAGGCTTGTTTCTGTGTGGAAAATATGAGCCTCTCCCCAACCCCGACCCTGCTTTTTACGTGGACCAGGTGTGGATTAGTGCGCTGAACCTTTCACCCTGCCACAGTCCTGCTTGTAATTCTTCTGAGGCACAGTTCAGCCAAGTCAAAGAAACGTGTTATTAAAGGTGAGCTGAAAGGCATTTAAAAAATAAACAAACTGTTTAAGATCCTAAATCAGCAACAGAATCTATGCACACAGTCTTGAAACATATAAGAAAATGTGTTTCAGTACCTTCGAGTTCCAGACCAGATCCCTCTCCTGCCTCCTTTGAAGCATTCCCCTAAGTCATTTTGGGTCATTTTGGGGACAAGCAGACTCTGTAGCCTTCCCTCTTAGATCCTTTCTTACTAATGAATTGCCTCCACTGAGGTGGGAGAAACCCAAATAATGGTCTCTGACTCTTTGGCTAATGTTGGGAAGTAAAAATGAGAGCTCTGACTTCTGTCAGCCCTTGGTGTGTGAGCACTGCTGCTCCACTTCGTAGCCTGAAGTACAGTCGGCAACCAGAAGTCACTAACCACTGTGGAAATAGAGGACAGGCAATTTGAAATTAAATTAACTTTGATCAGTGACTGGTCTTTTACCGATAACTTTCTGAAGTGCTGGGCCCTTTGTTGTAGTTAATACATTCATTTCTCAAAAGCATATGGTGGACTGTAATTATAGCCCATTTTATAGACAGGCACACTGAGAGATAGAGACCTCAAACACCAAGGAAATGAAGCAGCTAAACCGAGGTTAGCTCTTGGGCATGGGAACCAGAGCTGGAAAGGCCTAAACAATTCCCGCTTCCTCTATCCTGGGCACTATGATTTCCTATAGTATTTGGTTTACTTCAGGCAGTCCAAAGAGGAGTTAGGAAGCCCAGACATTGGCCCTGTGCATGTCCAGCCTTTGCTTCTTGTAGTCCGGGGTTTTCTCTAGCTTTCATACGTCATAGTCATTGTTTAATCTGCTTTCTGCCCCAACAGTGATGTAGCCCAGTGTGTTCTTCTCCCATGATTATTTTAAGCTTTCTGTGTGGTTGTGAAACTGTAGAAGGGAACTCTCAGAGGCTGAGTTTCAAACATGGAAGAGCAGGGCTATCTCTGAAGTAGCTTCTTTGCAACCCCCTTCACCTGCCTATTTCAGCCATTCTTATAGGCACTGTTACTTTAATACTGGACAAACAGAATCCTATGTGGAAGGGTGTGCCAGGCATATATCCTCTTTGACCAGATTCCTGGGACATTTGGAAAAACTGTATGGTCACTGAGGTGGCAATTTCTTTAATGTCTTTGCTAACCTAGCATTTTGAAAATGTCAGCGCCTTTCTAGTTAAGGAGCAACGAGAGTGTGCTCCAGCCTGATACTCCTGGTTGAGGCTTGCATTTCTAAGTGTTCTCATGGGAGATGGTAGTGAACTCTGACCTTTGGGCCAGAGTTCAGAGTAGACAGGGGTTGAGATCTGCAGGTGTCAGGGGAACCAGGAAGAGAGGCATGGGAAAGGAAGTGGGATGCAGAAGTGCCAGGAATAGTTGCCTCATCATTTGGCATTTCTCTGGTGATCAAGTACCCGGGTTATACTTTCAGGCTGATCATAGGCATTTGGGGTACATTTCCACCAAGTTTCACAGTTTAAGGACCATTAAAGGGAAAACATATAGTACTTAGAGTTCATTATTTTGGGGAAAGGAGACTTAGGAGTCTTTCTGTCCATGCAGCACATGGCTTTATTCATGAGTGTAAACAGTCTCATGAGACTTAGCTCTGAAGTCACTTCTGTTCTCTGTGTACACTGAGCTGTTCGTCAGTGGGTAGGCAGAGAGGCAGAGAGGAGGTGGAATGAGGTAGAGGGATGCTCTTATGCAGCTCATGACCTGGTTAACATTGTTTTCCAATGGACCCATCCAACTGGTAGCTGTGGCTCACCCCTGGGATACAAAAAGAAAATCAAATAATACCCCTACATTCATGCAGTTTGTATACTGACATTTTACCCCCAAACCAAATCCACAGTTAAGGTCAATTCTCTTGCTCTTTCTGTTCACTATACTTTACCTAAAAACCAAAGCGAATCCATTTCACTGCAGATGGGAGCCACAAAGAGCCAGATGTGCACCCTGGAGCTCCTTGCCAGGCTCCAGCTGTGTTAGCCTGTGTCTGGTAGGCAGCCATGAGCTGTGTCTGCCAACTATGGCCCAGACACTGGTGCAGGCTTAAACAATTAGTTGATATGCCTCATCCGGTGGCTGGGTTTGATGTGTGTGTCCTTCAGATGACCAGTGCCATGCAGGCTGGGGCCCTCTGTGGGTAGAAACACCCAGAACAGAACCTAACATGACTCTGTTGAGAACCTAATTACTGACAATCCTTACCCTTGGCTCAGTTTCTTGATTCCAGCTGCCCAGGTAGGAAAGCCAGGAGCAAAGAGGGGCTGGGCCGTGAAGCCTATTTTATTATCTTACTTTCTTATTACCCCTGTGGTGAAAGACATTTTATTATGTTGATTTTATCCAAATAGAAGTGTTCATCTAACGTCTTAATTTCCACCTTTGGAAGCATCTGGATACCCTCAGCACATCTGGAATTTCACCTGTCCATACTTTCTGCCATACAAACAGAAATATCTATAAATGTAATGTGCCAGCATACCTGTTTGAGAACTTTTTAAAAAAATAAACCATAGGGTACTCTGTTTAATGACCAGGCAGGTTTTTGTCTACACACAGGAGAAGCTTGGATTTCGGTGCTCCGCTCTCTAGCAAGCTCTTGACTACATAGTAGTTGCTCGTAGTGTTCTTAACTGTGTCAAATATGAATTCCCAACGAGAGGGGTGATTTGAGTTAGGGTAGCCATGTCCATTACTAATTGGAGGGGAGCAGCCCACAGTTTTGTGCTAGAAAAGGAAAGGCTTTGAATATTATAAGTTCAGCAACGTTTCCCCACATGCTTATAGCTGAAGTCGGTTTCTAGCAGAAAGCATAAGATGGCAGGAGTAAAGTTTCTGAAGGGTGGCTTTCTTGAAACTGAACCCCTAGATTCACATGAAAATGGCATTATCACAGTGAAGTTCTCAGCAGTTTTCCCAAGAAGTCCCACTACTAGTAGTGACTGTAACAACGAAGTCACTGAAGTGAGGGGAATTCAGAATATATATATATATATATATATATATATATATATATATATATATAAAATAAATAAAACCAACTTTAACTCCTGGTTGCCTTGTGTAAATTTTCTGTGCAGGAAACATAAGTAAAGCCATTTGGTTTGTGGCATGGGTGTGGGCGGGCTCAGGGGGTGGGGATAAAGTTGAGGCATTGATATAGTATGGGGAGAGCCAGATGGCTGCATTACACATCTTTTGTGTTCTTGTTTGCTTCTTGAAGCAGTTGCAGAATTTCGCCCTTGGCAATATTTTCTTCCTCATGCCTGTGTGCTCTGCTTCGAATTTACTTTTGTCAGGGCGCTTTGAAGGAAAAGCTTTGCTGGGGGGATAATTTTTTTTCTAAACTTATATTATGAACTTATGAAGTCAACAGTGTGCTCATAACAGTATTTTTTTTTTAAACGTTAAGTGTGTTGGTAAATAGTGGCAGAATCAGTTTTTCTTTTTTTTTTTTTTAACATGGTGACTTCAATCATATTTTATGGGAGAGAGGTCTGCGATGTGTGCATGCGGAATTGATGATGCATGGATGGAAGGAAGTATCTAAGGAAAAGGATCGGAGATGTGCTCTGTTTGAGGAGAAGCAGACTTTCCCCGTAGCTGGCTGCGTGTTCTCAGGTTGTAGTTTCCTCGGGGTTCTGTGACAAACCAGACTTGGTGGTGTCCAACTTAGTTGCGATTCGGTTAATACAGGTTGATGAGTTTTGCCCAAGTGTGTGGTTGGCATTGATTAGAAAATTTATATCTCCTTATATCTATATAGAAATTTATATTTGTTTTATACTAAAAGCAAAGTATCTTTTGCAGTCATAGGTGGGAAAGGGTGTTTAAGATGCTGTCATTACTTACAAAGGATGAGATTTTTATCACAGAAGGCTTTTAATAAGAAATAACTCCAGGCCCATTTCCCCCCCCCCCCCCACTTCCACTCCCCCCCCCTGTCCCCATCATGGTGGAATGGTTCTGGATAATTAACATCCTTTACACATCTCTTCCCATGGATGGATGATGGTTTCTTCTCTCATGGGCGCACAGATTTCTAGTTTGAGTGGGAACCTAGAGTCCCTGACTGTCAAAAGGGAAACCCACGGTCCTGTCCTTATTGAATTCCCTGTTAGTCCCAAGTCCTAGGCCACCCCTTTCCTTAATGAAGCCGTTGTAGGCATCTTATCCCATTGGTTCTGGAAATGTTGCTGTAAGTCTTATCTTACCACGTTAAGAGGATAAACGGCAGACTTAGAAGGTCCCCATCTGGACTGTGGAGTTCTTTCCCTGTGAGATGTTTTGCCTTTTGAGATAGCTCTCGCATTTCTTCATCTGTTCAGCCCAGAGACGTGCGTATGAAAAGTCAGTGACTCCAGATCCATCTGCTGTTATTATTTCCCGCTGATAATTGGCTTGAACAATGAAAAGCCTGTGTGTGTCTGGAGCCTTTGAAACTGTACACTTGTTTTCTGGAGCTCTAGCTGCCGTGCCCCATTCCCCCTCCCCCTTCTTTCTCTCTAGGTTACAGCAAGTGGAGCTGGGGTGGGGATGACATCTTTGACTCTGTACACCAGTACATGTCACTCAGCCTGCAGAGCTTGCATACGGATTTCTGTCCCAATCCCTGTCTGTGCCATTGGCTCCTGTTGTCTGAGAGCCTTCCAGCAATCAGCTCAGGCTGGGCTCCTATGCAGGGATCTCTTACCTGGGTTGTCGTCTTTATTTCACTGTCCTCGTTAAAATATTAATTTAGAGTACAGTATCTAATACCTATGGAATCAGATGCTACCTATAATTGTACAATATATTCAGTGTCATCCAGGTTCACGCAGTGCAGCTCATTAATACTGGATTCCGCTACCCACTCTTCCATTAGCTTGCTCAGTGCATGGTGGACGAGCCAGCAACTATAACGACCTGCTCAAGCTGCCAAAATAGTCGCTAGAAACAATGCTGGGGTGGGCAGGGCTTCGTCAGAGTGATAGATGGATTAGATTCTTTTTTTTTTTTTTTTTTTTTTTTTTTAAAGATTTATTTATTTATTATATGTAAGTACACTGTAGCTGTCTTCAGACACTCCAAAAGAGGGCGCCAGATCTCATTACGGATGGTTGTGAGCCACCATGTGGTTGCTGGGATTTGAACTCTGGACCTTCAGAAGAGCAGTCGGGTGCTCTTACCCACTGAGCCATCTCACCAGCCCTGGATTAGATTCTTGTTCTCTGTCTTACTTGCATCAACTGTGGGGGTGAGTGACTGTGGAAGGTCACTTCAAGGGGAAATAGTGAGCAGGGCAGAAGTCTGTCCTTTCTCCAGGACCCATGTCTTTGTTCTTTGGGGTACAGGGAGACATTTTTATTTTATTTTATTTTATTTTATTTTATTTTATTTTCTGTAGCTGCCATTGCCTATGATTAAAGTAGGCTTTTGCTTTTCATACTTTTTTCTTTTAATTTCTTTTAAGGGTGGAGCTTTAGTTTTGCAGCAGATGATGTTCCAACCCCATCTGTCTGGGATCAGTGCTTTCTTCTGAGGCTGGGAGGATTCCATACTCTCCTCTCTTTAGTACAAAATATAATATAGATAGGTGCTGTGACACTGAATTGCCCCCCCCCCCCCAGTTCTTTTGGCTTAGAATCGAGTAATCTAACATAGTCTTTCTTATGTGTCATTTGAAATTGGGTAATACTGTAAAAGTCATTAAAAAGTAATTGGCGGCTGGCAAGATGTCTCGGAGGGTGAAGGTGTCTTCCACCAAGCTTGATGGCGTGAGTTCGACTCCAGCCACAAAAGAACCAAACCTTACAAGTTCTTAGGTTTTTCTCTGACCTCCAGTGTCTGTGCAGGCATGCCTCCATAAATAAATGTTTAAAAAAAAAAAAAGTATGGCCCTTCTTTGTTAAACGGTGGAATTAAAATTCTACATTTAATTTGTAATTTGAAAACTGAAAAAAAAAAAAAAAACAGAAAAAAAGCAATAATTAGGTTACTAAGACCAACAAGATGCTGGACCTGGAGGGGAGGAGGCCATGAGTCCTTAGTCTGAGCCAAAACCAGAAGAACATTTCTAGCCTTCATATGTTTCCCCCTCTTGCTTCATTCCTGGGTTCTACAGACAAATTACATTGAGGTATGACATATTTTACTGCAGAAATGGAGAAAATTGTTGACTGTAATTACATTGTTTAATTGAAGTGATAAGTGGCTGAGGCCACTCACTTAAAAGCATCCTTCCTAATATCTGGATAATGTTTTTAAATGAGCGGTCATGCATTGGTGACATCTGGAAAGCAGGCATTTGGGATGCATTTTTGGAAAGCTCCCATTATTTTCCTTAAATGATTAGTGAGCTAGAGGATACTGTTAAGTGATATTCTGTACACGAGTGTTTATTTGTATTCTCTTTTAGATATGCATAAGTATCATATGTGGGACTATATGCCGTGATATGTGCATGTATATGCCTCTTATTTATGTGTTTTTTGCAAACATATACAAAATTTGCCTTGAGGGCTGTATAATGTAACCTTAGACTGGGTCTAAACCCTGAGCTTCTTTAAAAGCCTCCTTGATTATGGGAGATTGAAATACAGCCTGCAGCAGAACTCCATGGAAGTGCTACATGCAAGCTCGTTTTGGAAGTAGCTGGACATCCAAGCATTAGTTTGCCCCTCAGTGCCATCCCCCTGGAGTGAATTCTTAATTGCTAGTGAACGTAATTAATTGCAATTGTTATTGTAGCAAGATCACATTCAAAGGTGGATCTCCCAGTTTAGTGGTGTCCCCTGGAACAGCCAGTGTCTCTCTTCAGAGGAGGATAGGTAGAGAAGGCACAGCGGGCGCCTGATTGAGCCAGTTGTTCATTTGCTGAGTGTTTGTGTTTATGCAAAGGGGCCTCTTCCTGCATATTTAATCTAGAGTAAGGCAGTGGCTTTGTTGTGTTTAGCCCACATACCTTCAGTCCTTCCTCACACCGCCGCCAGCCTGGGAACCCTGAGAGCCCGCAGGGAAGACCTGGCTTCTCACTGCCTGTAGTGTCTCCCTTACAAACTCTTGAACTTTGTTCTGTCTAGTGAGAGATCTGCCTCTCCTGCCCCAGAGCTCTGCTGCCTCACCATGAATGGGTAAGTGTGTGCCAAGCCAAGCTGATACTTTTGTTTCATTTCGCAAATGTTGAGAGGGCCCTTCGCTGCCCTTCTGAGTGCTTGCTGAAAGCTGTCCCGGTTCCTGGGCAGTTGACACTTGCTGGCTGCTTTGAAATAGACTAGTACAGGTGCCTGTTAGGACCTGGCTAGGAACCGGAGGCTGGATTTTGAAACTGGTAGTGTGAGGCTCTTGGGGACAGGAAGGAATTTAAAAAGAAGAGAGAGGGCGAGCGCAGCTAGACTATTCTTGGTTCTAGCAAATCCTGTTTTGTAACTATCCAGCAGCTAGAGCTGCCATTGTCTGGTAAGAGGCTTCAAACAGTGTGCGAGGCTGAACTGCGGGAAAGCGGCAAAACTCAGCTACTGTATTGTGAATCCGGGGCCAGGGTCCTCCCTGAAGGTCTGCTCTGGGATCGGAGGGGTTTTCTTCTGTGGAAATCGGATCATCTCCTCATTGATATTAATAGCACACATGAGATGTTAGCCACGATACTCAGAGAGGCAGTGGAGAGGGAGGGAAATCTGATCTTGCTTGGGGGAGAACGACAGCCCGTTGGCTCTCTGGTGGAGGGCACATCTATCCAGGCTTAGTCCCTCAGCATAATGGCACCCTGGCTTGTGTGTCTGCTCTAGGAATTCTAACCTTGGGTTGTTTGACTCCCTGGACTCTGGCTATTCTTTTTGTTCTTGGACTATCTTTAGAAAGCACCACGTTGAGGGGCTAATGAAATCTTTTTTTTTTTTTTTTTTAATTTTAAGTGAATTAGAAAGCGGCTCAGCAGTTGCTGCGCTTGGTTTACTCTGGGCAAGTTGGGGCTCTTCTGCTTTATTTTCAGGGCAGAGTGTTTATCATTTCCATTAAAGTTGTCAAAACAGACGAGGGGAACCCTCCAAAGTTGCCGTCCTGTGGAAAGCTCATGCAGGGTGCAGGGAGTGGGTCTAAAAGAACAAGCTTCTGCTCCCACTTGACTGTCGCCTTTCCGAGTAACTCCTTCCAACAGAAGAGTGTGCTGTTCACCCGCAGGTTGGAAACTGGGAGAATTGAAATAAAATTCCATCAACCTTATTAAAATATGCGAGGGCTTGGGTCTTCTTGGGTACCAATCAGTCTAGAGGCTTAGAAGCATTTATTAGCAGTGGGGCTGCTGAAGGTTTTTAATGATAAAATTACAAATATTCTAGCTAATTGTAAGTATATGACTTTTATACTCATTTTTTAAGAGGAAAAATACTTTTTTTTTATGAGGGGAAAGAAGCAGCGCCATGAGCACCTTCTGTGATTAGCACCATTGTATTCTTAAATTTTGATTGATAGAGATAATAGTTTTCACGTAAAAATACAGACAGGTACTTTAACTTTCCATGACAATAGCTATTTGCATTTCTTTTATCTTTTTGTTTAACATCTGTGGGGGTTGGGATGGATTTGATTATTAACTCTTATTGCACACTGAAGGGGGATCTAAAACAAAGGCTTTGTTAGCGCTTCAAAGGCAAAACAGCAAATATTGTTTTTGGTTTTCAACGTGTACAGGCTGTTAAAGGATACCTATAAAATATTTTCACATGACCGTGACCAGGGTTTTACTTGAGTGGAAGGTAAAAGGGAATAAGTTTTCCAACTGAGACAGGCCCATGGCTGTAGTTTTCCTGGGGGGAATGCCAGTCCGGTGTGATTTCTCGGGCAATCCTATGGGTTGACTGCACCACATGGTTGCACTGTGTGTCGGCTTTTGAGCTTTGCCTAAACAGAGCAGATCCCTAAAGTTAGACTCTGTGATGTTTCCCAGAAGAAGAGAAAGGGCAGAAACACGTTCCTCTGAGGGTTTGGACAGTGATGTAGCAGTGGTGTGTGGTCAGTCATTTCTCTGATAGACCAGTAAAGGAAATGCAGCATTTATAAACCAACGGCCATGGGTGTGTCTCGGGCCACCCCTGACTGCAGAAGCCTGGACCGCACAGCACTTTATTTCCTGTGCCCTTCCTTCCTCCTTTCCTTGTCTCCACTCCACTCAGCCCTGCCCCTTTCTTTCCTCCCCCAAACCCCATTTTTTTTGTCTTTCTGCCTTCCCTTTTTAAAATATTTGTTAAACCCAACTCAGTAGTTGAGGTTCCAGAGAGCACAGGGCAAAACCTGGGGCAGGGGGTTGATTTCTAAGTTGACTTTCTTAAGTCTTGAAAGTAAAATGACCCTTGTGTCCAGCCAGTCAAACGTGCGCCGATGGTCTTCTGTTTTCTAAGAAATCGCTGGAAAACAAGACAGGAAAGCCAAAATGTGTTAAGATTGATGGCTTAAAGAGGCAGTACTCCCTTGGAAACCGGCCCATTTGGACCTGTTTTCTCAAGTGAAGTCTGTGCTGTCCAGTAAGAGGATGTGGGGGTGTGGTAGCTTGAGCCACAGTTCACACTTGAGGAAAGCACAGGTTAGGTCCTGATTCCTTGCACCTGTTAAGCCGCCCTCTTAACCTGGACCTGGGATGGCTTGGCTTACCCTGCGGACCCGGCAAGACTGGCACACGGTGGCTTCTCCACCAGCCTGTGGTGGATGGAGGCTTAGGACAAATGCTCTTGGTCACCCTTCAGCATCAGTTTGTGGTAACTGCGTATTGTGAAAGAGAATGCAGGAGTCAGGGTGGTAGTCTTTTATTGTAGTTGCCGCGAAAGGAAAGGGGGAAACGACTTTGAATGAGAAAAAGAGAAGGTAGCTGCTCCTTTCAGCCCCTTGAAGCAGGATCTCGCCCTCATACCACACACACCCACACACACACACCCACACACACACACACACTCGCCAGTGCCTCAGTTCCCAGGAGCTCCTGACAGTTAGCAGTTGCAGTGCAAATCTTACCGATCCAGTAAGGGACAAAACTCAGTGCAGCCTGGATGCAGGAAGGCAGCCACAGCGAACTTCTAAAGGGACGGGGAGGGGGGCAATCTGAGAAAGAAGAAGCATTTGAGGGGCAGGGTTTCTAATCAACCCTACAGGTGTCAAGTTACATGAGTGGGCTCTGTTGTCACCTTGTAGCTCCAGGTAAATAACAGACACTATAGCAAGGAAGGCTGGGGAACTTGTGAAAGACAGTTCTAGGAAGAAAAGTTACCAATTGCTATTTACCATATACCTGGCTTACTTTTAACACATAACATCGATAGGAAAGTTTTTAAAAAGAGAGAAAGAGGAAAACAAAATGGTATCTGTGTGGTGGCAGCCTAAACCAGACAGGAGGGCTTGGAGGGTAATATTTCTTTTATACTGTGTGTGTGTGTGTGTGTGTGTGTGTGTGTGTGTGTGTGTGTGAGTGCACACTTATGCACGTGCACATATAAATGTGTGTGTGCATGTGTGTGTGTTTGTACTGCCAGTAGTCAGATAAATACCTGATTGATTTGATCAGTAAAAGTACACGGTTTTAGAAATCAAAGTTTTATGGTCTAGGAAAAAGCAAATTGCGTATTTTCCTCCGGAGTTGTTGTTTCTACTCTCTTACGCCTGCAGTGATAGCAGCTCGGGCCTCTGCTCTAACCCCTTATTTTCCTGTCTTCTGTATCGACACATTTCATTTAATTGCACATGATGGCAAACAGCTGTTGAACTATTAATCTCTCGGCAGCAAAACTCAGAAAATAGCATTTCAGATGACTTTGCTAATGGATACCTTTTCTAAAAAGTAAAATCAACAGAAATAAATTAATGAGTGGTCAGATGTACGTGTACATTAAAATTTATGGAATGGATTATACATCTTACCAACGATACTTGATGCATAAGCGAAAGTCAAATGTAGCCAATTTTATGCTGCTTAGGTCTGTGTACGGTAGAGTGTCAGTTGTCTGATTGTGCCATTACTTGCTCTTTTTTATTTTACTTCCCCAGAGGGAGAATATACTTAAATATCGAGGGTCCACCAGTGACTGCTTTTGCTCCCACTCACTTATGAACCATGTTTTTTCTGCTGCTGAGAGGACACACAGACCTCGCACTTACCTGAAATTGTCTTGTGGGCTGAGATACAACTCCAGAGATAGATAACTTTATTCAAAGTAGGCCTTTTCAGCAGTTTTCTTTGGGAATTAAATTTTAATGAGGTCCAGTTGTTTGCCAGGCCTATATGATAGCAAATCTCATCTGCATTGCAAAGTCTAATACTATAGGCCCTTCTGCCAAATGTGCAGAAACAGACCGGCTCAATAGATAAATATAGAAATTAGTTTAAAGTCCATGCATGGAAGAAAGTCTCCAGGAAAAAGAGAGAAAGGGGCCCCGTTGCTTTGAATTGAACAGGGTCTGCCAAAGTTCACCCACTTTGTATGTAAGATTTGATGAACATCGGGCATGCACATGAGTGGTCAGGTACTAGCATGTGAGAGACCTGAGATTTGTCCCTGGGACTGCAGATAATACTATGACTGGAAAACTTTTGAATCTTTGGTGCCATTTCTTGTGTGGGAGCTGCTGTGTGACTTGAGTGGACTGGGGGTACCTCCCAAGTCTTTCTGGTCTGCCATGCACGTTGATGGCCATTGCTCTTTCTTATCCATTCACTGTGAAACAAGAAGGCAGTCCTGAGGACATGCATCAGCAGGAAAGCACAGCATTTTCATTTTCATTTTGAATTGTTTTGGCTAAAAACAACAACAACCCAAAGCTTTGGGGGTGGGGGGGGTAGGTTACAGAGCAGTCATTTGAAACCCGCGTTCTAGGGTTTTCCCCCACCCAAAAGGTAAAAGATTTATGGTGAAAACCTCCAATTTCCTCTTACAGTAAACACGAGAATTCTGATTTCACCCAGAACCTGCATCTTTTTTTCCAGTCAGCATGGCAAAACTCTGCATACCCTTTGATTGTGGAAATGTCAGAGGTTGACATGAAAGTGTCACCTCCCAGCCCCACTGAAGGAGGGAGACTTTGCCTCTCCCATTCAGGCTGACAGGATAGACTCCGGTTCTGTATTGTCCTGGGCATTAATAAGCAAAAGGCTTTTCATGTTAGTAAAAAGGTTGGGTTTCAGCCTCCTGTAGTTCCAGCATTTGGTCAGTGGAGATGACATGAGCTTCGCATCTTCTCACCAACATCATCCTGTTTGTCTTTTCACATGGGGTGTCCGCCAGTGCCAGTTCCATGGGCAGGAAGAGGCAGCCTCTGACATTTCTTTAAGGCACACATTGAGTTTTGCTCAAGGGAGTGTGCAGATGCGGAGGAGATGTGGCTTAAAGTGTGTCCTGGCTTCCTTTGTGTTTCAGGAAGCTTGGTTTCATTTGCTTATTTCATGTGACATGAACCATTTTTATCTAATGTAGTGGATTTGGTCTAGGTAGATGCTCTAAGTGCAAAATATTTCTGTGGACAGCTTTCATCAGCAGTTAACCCCTTGTCCCTCCCCAAATACAAAATGGTGCCTTTAAAGAAAAATTATTATGAAAGGCTCAAGAGTGGCAGAAAGCTTCAGGTCTGCATGTACAGACTTACTTTCAAAGAGGAAAAAAAATAAGCCGCATGCTTTAATGAAATTAGAAATGTTGTGGGTACGAACCAAACGTGCACATTCAAGTAGCAGTCTGGTTTCTAAAAACAGAGGCCCGTGAGTCATGTATTATTCCACTCGAAATGAATTAGTAGACGGCGAGATAAGAAAGAGTTCACGTGAAAAGTCGGAAGCATCTCTTCTTGACTTCTCCCATAGTTGGACCTGTGGTCTTGAAGGTAGTGGAGATCATGGCCTTGCTTCTGTAAACTGAAAGATCCGATCTCCAGGACATACAGTTGAACTCCTTGTCTTTTTGCTTGTGTGTGAACACCAGGCATTCACTGTGAGAATGACCTTGTTATTCAGATTGTGACTTGTTGGTTTTTGTTTTGTTTTCAGGGTGAGACGTGACCTTTGGAGGTGACTATAACTGAAGATTGAATTACAGAAGCCAAAAAAATAAATAAATAAAAGGTAAAATTATACATAATTGTTGGATTTATATCTAAAACTATTTGAAGACTGGGGTTTGGTCATTTGCTCTTCTTTATGTGTGTGTGTGTGTGTGTGCATGTGTGTATATACTTACATATATGCACATATATAAGTGTGTGCGTATAAACGTGTGTAGATGTACACGTGTGGCATATTGGCAGAAGACGTTAGCGATTTCCCTCAAGAGAGCTCATCACTATACTTTATTCACCAGCCAGTAATACCACTCTTCCTCCAGTTTAATGAAGCTGAATATTAATTATTGTTTGCTCTTATGTTCTGTGGGCTTAATGTGAGAAAGGAATATTCACATCATCAGAGCGGTGATTCATAAAAGTACCTTGCCCCAGACATGAGTAACATGTGTCGGTGCTCAGTGCCAGAGTAGTGGTGGTACCCTACTGATGCTCAGCTGCCTCCCATGTAATCCCCTTCTTTCAGGAGTTATTCGTCAAGTACCATAGCAGCAGACCACATTGATGTCACTCCATAGCAGTGTGGGACACAGCCCTGAATGTTGGCGCTCTGTTGTCTTGTTTTCTTGACCTTGCTTGGAAATCAAACTAGTGCTTGGTTTTAAAATTAGAAGTTTCCAGAGAGCCTAATGTGGCTTGATGAATGAAGACCAAAATTCACTTTCTGAAGTTCATGCTTTTGAGGAGGCAGATGGAATAGTCCTATTGAGTGGTCACAGATGCCTGATGTTTGCCGGAGCTCAGGAGCATCTCAGAGCTAAGCTCGTGACCTTCCTATTAGAGAGAATTTACAGGCCCTTTCAATGTATGAAATTTAAAAGTTTATTTTTATGTTTATGGTGTTCATTTACTTATTTATTTAAGTTTTAATATAGGTTTATACTGTATTTTTTGTGCAGCCTTCCTATGCCCTTTTTTGTTCCTTTTTTTTCCCCCATGAGCTGAAGTAGTCTTTCCATGTCCAATTTTAATTTGGGCCTGTAGTAGTTCATTTGACTCAGTAGGCTTGTGTCCATTGAGTTGTAAGTTGCTTTGTGGCATTATTGAATCCTGTCCTTGTTCAGCTTTGCTGTCATGTTGAATATGTTTGCAAGACACAGACTTTTCAGAATCTTGATAATATGAGAATTATTTGATCGGTTTTGTCTTTACTCTCACGAAGGGTGTTTGGATCTAGAGTGCCTCACGGACCGAGTAGATTTGCATGAGTTGTTTCTGGTGTCTTTGGTTGGGCCCCACAATTCAGACCTGCCCTGTTTCCTTATTTGCTCTTTTGGGAAATACCAGATCAATGCCCAGAGTTGTCTCATGTCCCATCGGATGTTCCATTCACTTTCTGAAGTTCATGCTTTTGAGGAGGCAGATGGAATAGTCCTATTGAGTGGTCACAGATGCCTGATGTTTGCCGGAGCTCAGGAGCATCTCAGAGCTAAGCTCGTGACCTTCCTATTAGAGAGAATTTACAGGCCCTTTCAATGTTGGGCCTGAAAGGAAATGTTGCTGAGCAGTGTGTGGAGTTGTCAGCCACAGCAGAGTGCACTAAAGGAAGGCGGCCCTTGCCTGAGACGAGGTTCGGGGCTTTGCAGACTTTCTGCCTCCTGCTGTCTACTAAATGTTTCCTGTGTGTGGGTCACACAGACCTCTGCCTCAGCCACTCTACGTTCTCTAAATACTGTCTCTGGGGTCGTTCACCTCTAGAGTAGACCTAGAGTGCTTTTTTGGTGTTTCTCTCTTCTCATGCTGTTAGAAACCCAGGAAAAAGCTGAAAAGTGAGGTTCAATAAAGCTAACAAGGAGTTCAGAAGAAACTTACTAGTGGGGCATGGTGGCACACACCTTTAATGCCAGCACTCTAGATGCAGAGGAAGTCAAAATTTCTGTGAGTTCAAGACCAGCTAGGACTACACAGTGAGAGTCTGGGGTATGGCTCAGTAGTAGTGTTTGCCTAGCATTTCCAGAGCCCTGGGTTCAGTGATCCTAGATCTAACAATCAAGTCCCCTCCCCCCAAAACTAGAAGCTTGAGCTTTGTCACTGGCATTATCACATGGTGTGAAATAAGAGCTTCCTCTGTGTCTTTCCGTGCCCTGCAGGCCTGGATGCAAGGATGGATGATTTTTCTTTTAAGTTGATATGTTTATAATGCCTTGCTTATATCTGCGGATGCCCCTCAAACTCATGATATGTGTGGGACAAAGGGAACTCTGCAGAACAGTCGCTTCTGTTGGTAGTCCTAATGAAACGCTTCTGGGGGCACTTTCTGAGGCCGGTAAAGGACGTATTCCGTAGTGGCCCTCACCAGCCCGTAAATAAATCCCTCCTCCAGGGAACTTTCTAGATCCATTTATGTAACCTTCATTTTTATTCTTCAGTAAACATTTTGCTATTTGATTTTCTTTGTTCCTAAAGGATCCCCCCTCTCTTTCTCTTGACCCCAAATTTAACTTTAGGCAGGGTCACAGATCTTTCAAAGATGAATTTAAATACATATGCTTATATACATATGTGTGTGTGTGTGTGTGTGTGTGTGTGTGTGTGTGTGTGTGTTGTGCAGTAGGAGAAAAAAGCTCAGCTAGTAACTTATAGCAGCAAAGGCCTAGGCTGTGTGTAGTGACTGGTGTTTCTTCCTCAGGACTGTGCCTTGAAGGGAAGGGACTTCTGTCTTGTACCCATCATTCTCACTACAAACAGGATGTGGGTTTTGATATTTGGGGCTCCTCAGTAAATAGCAAGCCTCCAGTTTAAATGTGGGAATCACTCACAGTCAGTACTGGTGATCAGTGTGCTCATTGGCCAGTATGGGGACAACTGACTGTGCACACTGATGTTGCCACGCTAAGTCAGAGAGACAAATGAAGCCATTTTTAAAATCTAAATCCAAAGGTTTGTAGAACTATAAATAACCATCAGTATATTTCTGAGTATATAATAGTTTCTTCCAGGCAGATCTGAGTGCTTTATAAAATGGATCTGGGGGGCTGGAAATAGTCTCAGAAGTTAAGAGTACTGATACCATCTTCTAGTCTCTGTGAGCACACAGGCAATGCTCAGAAACATGTACAGTAGAACATCCGTACCTATAAAGAAGAATAAAAGTTTTAAAATGTTAATAAAATAAAATGGCTCTGGTTGCTGAGATTGCTACAATGCCATTAGCATGCTAGTCTAATTCCTGCCTTACAGTGGCACATCGATCCCGAGGATGCTGAGAAGCTTATCCAAGGGCATGGAGAGTGGCATCAAGATAAAAACTACAGAGAGCATAGCTCTGGTCACTGTCCATGTCAGTCTCCTGTAGCAACTGCAGCAACTTGGCTTCATGCAGGTTAATGTGGTGTTCTCTTCCATTTCTTCATAGCATTGAACGCTTACCCAGAATTATTTTGTAGGTGACTCAACCCAGTTTTCAAAAGTTACTATTTTGTTATTTAGTTCTTGGTGGTCTTGAATTGAAGAATGTGATTGAATTATGCCATCATGCAGTAAAATGATGACTGAAACAAAAATAACCCCAAAGATCATTTGAATGGAACACCCTAGAAGTGCTGTGTGTGTGTTTGTGGGTGTGTGTGTGGTATGTGTGGTGTGTGTGTGGTGTGTGTGTATGTATGTGTGGTGTGTGTGTGTGGTGTGTGTGTGTGGGTATGCGGGTATGCATCTATTTGATGTACACCTGTATGTGTATATACCTCACCTTGTTTGCTTGGAGGCTGGACATCAGCATGGGTGTTCTCCTCAGTTACTCTTTACCTTATTTTCTGAGTCAGCTTCTCTCATTGAACCTGGAGCTTACCATTTGGACTAAATTGTCTGGCCCACGAGCCTCTGGCATCTTCCTGTGGGTGCTCCCAATGCGCTAGGGTTACAGGCACATGCAGTCATGTCCAGATAATTGTCTTTAAATACTAGACATCTCAAAGCTTCAAGGTTTATATGGTGGTTCAGCTGCTTTTTAAACGATCGACTTATTTGTGAGAAAGTTTAAATTTTTTTCAAAGAAAGTACAATTACAGTAATTTTTTTGTCTCCCTCCCCAATTTGAGCATTTTTAAAAATGTTAAGTGAAGGTGCTGCAGTGCCCACTCACAGTTTGAATTCATTATGTCTTGTATAGTATGGGTGGTTTCTTAGTTAAAGATTTAAAATGCTTTCCAGCTAATTGAACTGTATTAGTCTCTTTAAAAGTGTATATTTGTGTGAGCTGAGCATTCCCATCACAGCAGAACACTTCTAAGGTGCTCCATGCAAACAATCTTTGGGGTTATTGTTTCAGTCATCATTTTATTGCATGATGGCATAATTCATTACAAATTTTAACTGTAACTTGGTAAACTTAGATAGGCAGTAGGTCATTATAAACGGCTTTTACAAATGCCAACATCTCCAGATGCAATGTAAGGATCAGAAATCTCTGGCTGAGCAACACTGGCTATTCCGACATGATGGTGCAGGCCTGTCATGCTCACTCTATGTAGGTGGAGACCAGAGGATCAACAGCAGTTCAAGGCCAACTTTGCTTACATAACAGGTTTGAGACCAGCCTGGGCTATGTGAGATCTTGATTTTAAAAAAGGAGGAAGAGGGGAAGAAAACATTCAGCATTTGACTTCAATCGTGTTCCTGTCAACTCATAAACATGCTGTGGAGATAGTATGACAAAGCCTTCTCTGTGTACCTAGATAACCACATCCACATATGATCATCCAACCAGCCACTTGAGCTAGCCATTGGACCAGTCTGTCTAGATACCACATACCCATGTCTGGGTTATATGATCAGGCTGCAATCTATGAGGCTGCCCTTAGTGCTTGAAATGATATAGTCTCTGACTTCTGTCTTACAACAATGTAGCTAGTCTAGTCTGGCCAGTCAGGTCCTTTGTGTCTCTCTCTGCCCCTGGGGCTCTCTCCTTATCTGTGTGGCTGAAGCTAAGTTGTTGCCACAACTGGGTGAAGCCCAAAGTACTCCCTTTTCTTTTAAGCAAAAGTTGGAAGATTACTCACATGACACCTCTTGACATGGAATTGATGAGATTAGAGAAAGGCTCCATGACATTTTCAGGGCTGCTGAGAGATGCTTTTGAGTGAAGAGAAGACTGGAAAGGGATGAGGAGAAAATATAAGAGGACAGACCATGTGGGAATGATTCCAGTCCAACCCTTTCTGCCTGCCTGTTGTCCCCCCCATCCCTCCCTTCATGTAAATGCACCTGTGCACATGCATTAATGTTGAGCACAGATCTCTATTAATTTCTCTACTGTACAGTCTCTGCCCTCATAGGGTTTATATTCCAAAGACTCAGTATTTATCATGACTACTGGGTAGGTTAACTGTGGTTGCCTTTGACAGTGATCTAGAGCAAGGAGCCGAGGGTGCCCATTGATAGGTTTCAGCCTCACGCGGCATCAATGTGAGGTTGGTTTCCTTACACTTGCAACAGCCGAGCTGTTGTGAATTATTAGGTGGCTTCGTGTTTTGTTTTTCAAATTCTTGAATTCATAATTAATAATTAAATGAGTTGATTCACTCATTTAAAATGTATTTACTATGCAGGAACTTTGGGTGTTCCGACAGTTTGCTACCCACCACCTCACATCATTTATTATTTCATCAACCGAGAAGGAAGTCTTTGGATCAAGTAGCAGCTGTTCACCATTCTGCCCTCCGTTCAACCTACTGACAGCAGCTTTACCTGCTTTTTTTTCATACCTGCTTTAGGTATGAATGGAACCATGTAGTCTATGCTGCATGGAGACTAACTTCCTTCTGGCAGTATAATTCTTTTACAGATTGTCTAAGGTATATTGTTTTAAACTAGTTTAGAATAATTTCTTGAGTTTGATTTCTCAGTGTCATCGAGTGGTGGCCTGCGGTGTTCAGAGCAGGGACAGACTGATGGCAAACTTAGGTTTTGCATTGTGGGTATTTATATGTGTTGGGGACCAGACAGGATTTCTTGGCAGTCAGACTTGTAAATTTTATTGTTGATGTTCTGGATCTCACTGTGCAGCTTAGGCCTATCTCATGAGCCTCCTGCCGCCTCTGCCTCCTTCAGCAAATCCTACTGGCTTTGTGGTGTTGGTATCCAAAACGCATCTCCGGTGCTCTTAAACACGGTTCCCATGATCTTAAACTAATAGCCTGTGTAAACACAAGTTGCTTTTTCTTTTGTCAAGGAAACATATTTGAAATTATTGATTTTCAGAGAACTGTGCTCAGTGGAATTGGTTTTCTACAGAGCTCATTTGTTCAAATGTACTTAAAATCATGCTTCGGAGTAAAGTTAGTGCTTGTAGCAATATTCAATTGGCCATATTTTACACAGCTAGTGATGAAAACCAGAAGGTGGTTGTGGCTGAAGGGACGACTCAGAGGTTACGAGCACTTACTGCGCTTCTAGAGGACTAGAGTTCAATTTCCAGCACCTACCCGGTCGCTCACAGCTACCATAGCTATATAGTATCTGGGTGTACACACGTGACTGCTGAGTGAACAGCCGGGATGCCATTCCTCTTGAGATGGTGTCTCTCGATGTCTAGTACTTGCTAATTAGGCTGGGTCAGCTGGCCAGTGCTCAAGGAACCAAGAGCTGCGTCCATTCCTCATAGTGCATAGCACCATTGCACTGGTTTATGTCTGATCACTTTTTTGTGTGATTTCTGGATATCCAAATCAGGTTTCCAAGCACATTACCAACCTAACTAAGCTCCTCCACTGTGCTTCTACAAAATTACAGATCGAGTTTCTTCCGGACAGTTCTGAACCATCCAAGAAGGATGAGATTCATCTCAAGAGGAATGACATCCAGGCTGTTCACTCAGCAGTCACGTGTACACCCAGATAGGAACACTCACCCAGATGCACATGTATATGCACACCTAGAAACGAAAAGGGAATAGTGCATCCATGGGAACCTTGTTCATAGTCTCTGGAAGTTCTCAGGAGTGCCATGACCTCAGAAGCACAGTTGTGGTAACTCAGATAGAATCTTCCTTACACGTTAGTACTTGTCCCGATGGCTTCTGCCCAGGGCTGGCTTTGGATCTGATAATTGTGGTATCTTTTTAAAAGACTTCTGATGATTGAGACTTTGTAAATCTGAAATGAAGCTTAATCATTTGCTTGTTCTCTGCCCCTGATATGAACGATTACACTTCTGAAGCCTTTGGATGAAGGGGGATGGGTAGAAAGTAAATGAAAAAAATACTTCTTAGGTTTTTCTGGTCTGTTCAAACCGAGTCTTTTTGAAGTATGAAAATCCTGCAGCTTCCCCCTTGAATTTTGTGTATTAGTCCATATGTAGCATATAATTAAAGGTAATTACATGTTTTGTTAATTACCTGACAGTGTGATAAGTTACATAAAATTGCTCTTAATTAAAAAAGCAAACTGGCATCACTGGGTGGACAGATTTTTTCTGTCCATTGGGTTCTGTGATGCTTGGAGCAGCCCTCCTCACCTGCCAGTCCTGTTTGCTGAGTGTGCCAGGCCCTCACTGGAGGTCAGAGGAAGTGCCCTGAGATCCGTTCACTACAAGTTGTGCAACATGCAAGTTTAGATCAGTGATTTTTCAGAGTAGGAGTTGGAACCAATTTGTGAATTAGGCAATCGTTTTAGTAGGTTGTACTCAAGACTTCTGTGGTATGGTGGTGGTGGTAGTAGTGTGTGTGTGTGTGTGTGTGTGTGTGTGTGTGTGTGTAAGATATATATATATGTGAGCACAGGTGTTGGCCCTTGCCTTCCACTTTGTTTTAGACAAGCTTGAAGGTGTTCTCTTATGTCTGCCTCCTATCTGGCCAAAAGAGTGCTGGGATTACAGGTGTGTGCATCTGACTTTACATGTGTTCTAGGGCTCTGCACTCAGATCCTCATGCTTGCCTAGGAATCACTTTATCCAGTGAGCCCTCTCTCCAGCCCTCAAGTCTGTTTTAAGTGAATATACATACACTAGCATAATTTTCTAAAATATTTCTTATAAATGTATACTATGAGGCTTTTAAAATGTAGTCTCTGTAATTTCAATTAATACAACCTGTAAGCTACTTGGATTCATTTACTTGTCTGTTTGCCACATCTTTATTAAATGTCTGCTGTGTGCCAGGCATTGTGCTAGGGCCTCCCCAGTCCAGTATGAAAGCAGAATTCCACTTGCGGTTGATGAACACTTGTCTTATGGTTAACCAGAACTTACTGTGGTATGGGTATAGATTCATAAAGCTTTCATATTGAAAAAGTATGAAAAATTTTTGCATGCTTTTCATTATTGATGGCAAATTGAAATAGCCAGTTTAAATCCACTGGCCTCGATCAAATAATAAGTTTTGCCTCAACTGTGTTTTTACTTACAGTCAGCAGCATGAACCCGATGATATATGTGGCAAGCCTGCTATTTCCTTTGGGTGGCAGTGTTGGTAATAAGGGGGAAATAGCAGTGAGCAGAGCTACTAAGCCCTCTCCCCACTGCTCTAGCGAGTGCAGATATGCAGGCTGGCATGATCAGGGTGTGCTCATGAGAGCAGAGCATGGGCAGAGGGGTCAGACACCAGAGGGGAAGGGCACAGCTGTAGATAGATAGTCCTTGGAAGTCTCACTGTGGAGCAGACATGTTTGAGCATGTGCTGAGAGAGGTGTACTGAAGGTAGCAGCAACCAAGAGGGCGATGGACCATAAGGTCAAGGAAAAACATGGCTTATTGTCTTTTTAGAAAAATGGGATTCTTGGAAGAGCAGCTACAAATGCGTGCTTTAAGTGTATCACGAAAAACCTGACTTGAAAATAGCCTATGGGTCTGGGAGGCCCTTTAAGAAGTGATCCCTGAATCCCACCGAGATATGGTACAGTGAACGTATCTGTTAGACTGCGTGTGGTCATAGGGGCTGGTGAGGCCCCATTGCTGTTGGTGTTTACCCAGGTAAGCTGAAGACTTTTCTAATGCAGAGATGGTACTTTGTCAGAGGTGACTCAAAGGCTTTCTTCCCATGTGATGGGGTATTACTAAGAGAATTCACTGATGGGATGCTCTATAGGAATCAGGCTGAAGCCTAGAATTTCTCCTCCAAGCTATTTCTGGAAGGGTGGGACTGCCATCAGTCAGTGGAGGGAGGCCAGTGAGCTGGCACAGTGTGGGTGGGGAAGGGAGGGGGCAGCATGCAATGGCGACCACTGGGTTTCGCAGCTGTTCACTCTCTCTCTCAGATGAGATCCTCATGAGCCTTTGGATATGTGGTTCCAAAAATATTCTAGCTAGGGGCTATCAGTGTAGGATTTACAAGCATATAAGAGATATGTAAGACATGAAACTTCATGCACTCACTAAGAGAATGCTACTGAGACACAGACAAGAAAGGCACCGAGCTTGTGTTTAAAAGCTACCATTGTTGAAAAGTTTATCAAGGACACGGAGGAATTGGGGTCAAACGAGGCAGGAAGGGGGCTAGGCTTGTAGAACTGCTCATTCAGTAAAGCAATTCTCACAGAAGCATGAGCTCCTGAGGTTGATCCTCAGACCCAAGTGAAAGCCAGGCACAGTGTCATGTGCCAGAGTGTCAGCTCTGGGTTCAGGGGACACATAGACATTTGGATCTCTGGGATTTGCTAGCCAGCCACACTGACTACTCAGGCCGTTCCAAGCCAATAAGAGACCCCTGTCTTAGAAAACATGGTGGATAGTACTCTAGGAACAACATCTGACCTTGCCCTCTGGTCTCCATAGATATGCACACACACTAGATCTACACACATGAATACACACACACACTCATACTCATACAGAAAAAAAATTGAGATTGTAGTGAATGAGAAATTATTGTGATGTTTTGAAGATTGTCAGCCATATCACAGCGTAGAGAGGTCAAAGAGATGGTAATGAAGACCTGGCCATTTATCTACATGGAGCTATTTCCTTAGTGATAATAAAACATATTTGAGTTTTAATTCCATATTTGTTCTGACTTAGCATCTAAGTACTAGTTAGATGGGCTTATGGTTTAGGTATAAAATGTCCTCAAGGCCTTGTGTGTTTTGATTTCCAACTAGTTTGGGTGAGAAATGATTGAACCCAATTGGTCTTTTCTGAGGCTGGATGGAGTAAGAAAGGCAGTGGGGGTGTGCTTTTGGCTTCCTGGTCACCATCATGTAAAGAACTTCCTCGACTGTACACTTCCACTGCCTGATCATTCTGTCTTGTATCAGGCCAGAAACAACCGAACCAGCTGACCATTGGCTGATTCCCTCCAAGACAGTTCAGATACCCGTTTTCCTCTAGACATTTTGTCACAGCAAACAAAGCAAAACAAAACCAACCAACCAACCAAACAAACAAAAAAACCAAACCAATAAACCAATAAAAAAAACCTTACATATTTTTCCCCTTAGTATCTTTTCAGGCTTCCCTTTGCTAGAGTCACACATTTGTCCCCAATTCTTGTAGCCTCACTTCTGTGATATCTGTGTCATAGTTCAGCCAGTAGCACGAGAACAACAGAATCCTGTTCTTTTGCCCTTTTCCAAACACCCTTTAATCCAATGGCGTGGAGATCAGGGCTGCACTTGTGTCTCTTTTTAGAATGAACTGTTTTAATATTCTAAGCTGCTCTGTTGCCTCATGTGGTTAACATACTCTCTAGATTAGTAAGGAACTAGTTTGAACCTGAGCCACACATCAGTCTGTCACCCTTACCTTCTACTAATATGGGTAGTCTTTGATGGGTGCATCTGCCTTTCAAGTTAACTCTGAATATCCCAGGTCTGTCTTACTCAAAAACCATGAATCACAGTTGGCTGTGCTCCTGATTCCTGACTCAGCATCTCGTTCTCAAGCATGGGGGGATGGATAGCATATTAGGAAAAATGATGTGTGTGAGTGTGCTGGAGGGCCGGGTGCTATTAAAGGTGCATTGGGTGAAGGAGGAATAGTCCACCTTGTGGGTGATTCTGAATACTTATTTTTGATTATATTATAACATTGATAAGATAACTATAAAAGCAAAAAAGAAGTAGGCTTTAATAAACATCCCTGGCATCTTTCTCTAACTAGTTTGCCACTTATCTTTCTCGGCATTGTTTCTGGTATGGCAATCTGTCCACGTGCACTGTTCTCTGTACTGTTTCCTGGCCCTCATTGCCAACCTGCCAGGAGCTCCCTCTAACCTCCCTGTACCTACCTACAACAGAATTTCCAGGCTGTCATGGTGAGTGTCGCTGCTCAGTCCTCTCCTCCTTCTATACTGGGCATTTAGTTGCATCCTTGGCAGTCCCTTGTGAATGCGGGTGTCGCTATGAGGAGCATCATGAGAGGATACAGTTAGTTTTAGAAGGTCATGGAAGGCCCAGTGACGTGGCTCAGTGAGTAGTGATGCTTCCCGCCAAGCTTGAGGACCTGGGTTCAATCCCTGGGAACCATGTGGTGGAAGGAGCGAGCTGACTGCTGTAAGCTGTTTTCAGATCTCTACACTTCTGCTGTGGCGTGCACTCTCCTCATACCCCGGCAAAACAAATGTAAAAGGAAAAAAATGAATGCTGTTGACATGTTATATTTCCTATGCATCCCTCTTCTCTGAAGAGAAATTAATTTGACGCACATCACACCATTCCATGGGACCAGGAGCGTGTGTTTTGCGTATAGTACAGTTGGCATGGATTTGGGGCAGGAAGTTTCTAAACATTAAGTTGTGAGGCATATTACTTCTTGTGTTACCCTTTGGACTTGATTTGCAGCCCACAGAGTGGGAACCGTGGGTCTTTTCTTGGGCCAGCCATTCAACCTCACTTCCTTTTATGATCCACCCCAGTTCCACCCCAGTTCCACCTCTACCACCCCTGCATGTCACTCGTTTAATGTGTTAATGGTCACACCTCCGTATGTCTCTGTGGTTGAGTTTCGTTGAGGCTACTCTTGTAAATACAGAAAAGTACTTAGAGCTCCCAGACTCTCTCGGCCTGCTCCTAAGAGGAATTGGTTCGGTAGGGGACACTCAGTGCCTGTGAGGCTCACGGTATCTGAAGCTGGGGCATATCCTGAAAGAAAATACCTTTTTCTCAGTGTCAGTCACATCTCTCTGTCACCCTTTCAGGTGACCCCTTACGGGAAGTGTGGTAGATCTGTGGGCTCAAGAGAGGACCAAGGCACATCTCACTTTCACAGTCTGCTGCTTCGCATTTAATGGTTGCTAATGGTGAGACAGGGAGAGGAAATGACACACCCAGTACATACCCAATACTGGCAGCCATTCCACTGGGGATGCCAAAATACATAGACATATTAAAATTTTTGATTTAAATAATTAATTGAAAACCTAAGCATCTTTTCTAAGTGCTTTATATCCTTTTCTTGGGTCAGTTCTCTATGTTCTTTTTTTTTTTTTTTTTGCTTCAGGGTATGTAAAGGGATTTTACAAGCGTTTTCAAAATAGTAAATATGTGACAACAGCTGCAAATGTTTATTTCACAAAATGTCCATTTTTTTAAATCTCCCTTCTCTTTGACACCAGCATCTCCTGCCTCTCCTTGTTCCACATCTCTGTGCCTCTCATTTCTCCAGAGCCTGGTTTGTGTAAGGCACAAGCAGACTGGATAGCGGTGCGAATGAAGTTAAGAATCTTGCTTCACATGTGTGTATCACCTGACTTGTTTTCATGGAACCATGATAGCACACTTTTAAAGGTGTATCTCATTTTTAACTGTATGTGTCTAAGAGCACACACACATGTGGGTATAGGTGCCCAAGTGTGTCTGAAAAGATCAGGGGAGTCCCTGAAGCTGTCCAGGCTTGTACAGCCATCTGATATGGTGCTAGGCACAGAACACAGGTCCTCTGGAAGAGCAGCCATCAATCTTTATGGCTAAGCCACCTCTCCAGCTCTGAGAATATTTATTTTTAATATTTTCATTTGTGTGTGCATGCACTCACACAAACTCTTGAGAACCAAACTCTGGTCCTCAGCAAGAGCAGCAAGTGTTAGTATTTTTTTAAAGATTTATTTTATTTATATGAGTATACTGTAGCTGTCTTCAGACACTCCAGAAGGTGGCATCAGATCCCATTACCGATGGTTGTGAGCCACCATGTGGTTGCTGGGATTGAACTCAGGACCTCTGGAAGAGCAGTCTTCACTGCTGAGCCATCTCTCCAGCCCGAAAGTGTTACTTTTAACTCTTGAGCCTCCATGGTAGGAATTTTAAGTGGTAGCTAAACAGACCACATAAAAGATAAAAATAACCTAGAGTCTTAACACTGAGAATAACACACACACACACACATATATATGCGTGCGCGCAGAGAGAGACAGACATTTCCTTCCATGGTGTCATTGAACACACGTGTTTAACAAAAGTATAGCATAAATACATTTACATGCACTTTTAAAAAGTGTTATCTCGTAGGTAACACTTTCCTTTACCGTATAGTTTGATGGCATTTTGTTTGTGTGTTTATTTGATAGTCTAGGAATCCAAATGAGGGACTCACATGCTAGACAGGAGCTTTGCCTCTGAGCTACACTCCCATCCCAAAGTATTCCTTAAGGCCTTTGGCTTGCATAGTATGGCACTAACTCGTCACTCTTTCTCCTTATTTTGTCCTGAGACTGTGCCTCGGCTTTGTACCATTGGTCATAGCTCCATCAAACACAGCTGCTTCTCAGGGTCTTTTCTTTGGTGGAGATCACTGCTAGAAAGGTTACAGAATTTCTGATCTCTCCTCCTGTCCTACCATCTTGCCTTTCAGAATGGACTGGTTTGCATCGCTGTCAGCCCTGCTTCCAGGGGTTACGTCCCTGCACCTTTGCCAGTGTGTGTGTGTGTGTGTGTGTGTGTGTGTGTGTGTGTGTGAGCATTTGGATTTTTTTTTTGTTTTTTGTTTTTGTAATTAAAATGTAACAACAGTGTATGTTGTTATTTACATGTTGGAAGTCAACATTAACAAGTGAAATCTAGACGTTTTATTTGTTTGTTTTTTTAAGCTGTTTTTGTGTGTGTTTACAGTGTTGGGGACAGCCAGGTTAAAGAGAGTAGACAGGTAGAGGAGGCCAGCGTGCTGAAGTGAGGAAGGGATGTCATAGAGGGTGGTTACCGCAGCAGCCTTCTGCCTCAGAAAACTTCAATTCCTTTTGTATACCCAATTGCCATTGAGTATGTGCTTGTTCTGTGCTGCATTTTAAACACCAGCGGTGTGTCAGTGAACCAAATAAATACATAAAAAAAAAATGAGACAAACCAGGACTCTTGGGAAGATGGTGCGTTGGCCTCGTTGTTTAGTAGAGAACCAGGTCATCAGTCTCCAGGAAGTTCCTAGAAATGACAGCAAAGGTCACTAATTCTGCTATTGCTGGCTTATCCCCAGTAGCTGATATTAGGGTGCTGCTCTTCCAGGCCCCTTTAGTAGCATCCTTATCATCGTCATAACGACTCCCCTTGGCTCTGGATCCCTAATGGAGACTCTTCTGCAAGTTTCTCCTTCAGTCCTTTCGCTGCTAAGCTAGCTTCTATCCTCTCCGTGGCCCCAGAGGCCTGAATGAAGCTTGGCCAGGTACACTAAAGCCATCACAGTCTCAGGACAGACCTGGATGCTTCAGGGAGCATCAACCACCAGCATTAAGTGGGGTGTTGTTCAAGGTTGAGCTACAAAGAAGTGTAGTGGGCTCTGCCTTTTCTCTGATGTTTATTGTGTTACTGAGTGGATTCTATCAGCTGCCTCTCATCCATTCCTGGATGGCAGAATTTCAGAGGAAGGAAAATGCAAAACCTAAGTGTATTTCTCGTCTTTTCTTAGCCCTATTTAGCTTCCTGTGAGCTGAGTGTTGTTGGCAAAAAGACTAAGGCTAGGATCCATTGTTGGGATCACAGGCCCAGGGGCCTGTTTTCTTTCTGTTTCCACATCCCCCGAAATCTACCTGAAAGTCATATATATATTTCAATCTGTGAATTTCTCTGGCTACTTCATAAGTGCTTCAAAATAGGACCACTTTTTAATGGAAATTTAAACATTTTTAGGTGCCAGCATGGTGGCCATGGAGCTTGTCCTGTCGAGTCTGTGATATAAACTCCAGTTGACTTATGAAATAAGCCTTATGGGCCAGCTTTTAGGCTTTTAGCACATTCAGTTGGTAGCCTCCAATCACGAATTGAGAGATCCACCTTATATGGACAAGTATAGATTCCACAAAGAATTTGTGTTGTTGCTTAAGTGTGTATGGTTCAGGGTCTTGGGGACTCAGCCCTACTCTTTAGCCTTGTGGCCTTTTGAATTAAAACAGTTGGGTCGAACAGAGAGGTGGGTGCGTGCCTGCGTGCGTGCGTGCATGTGGGCACCAGCCAAAGCTTATTATAGAAAGACTGATAGAAACAGAGAAGAGACACATCCAGACCGTCTGATCCCTGCCCCATATTTGGGGGGAAAGTTAAAGCCTTGAGTAGAAATGGAATCTGATTTCTAAAGACTAATATTAAAATTGGAAATCATCTTGTTCTCTTGTCCTCACCTCTTTCAAGTGGGGGAGGGATGGGATGGAGCCACCCTGAAGGGACCCAACTGTCCTGTCTTTATAATTTTAAATCAGGTCTTAGGTGCATTACAGTCTTATTTTGAGGATGGAGATCATACAGGGCCTTGCCATTGGCCTCCTCAATTGAGACAGAAAGAGTGGATCTTGTAAATTTTCGAAATCCTCAAATTTTGTTTGCAAAAAGGCTTTCTAGAACTGTTCATGAGAGTCATTGGCTCCAAGCTTCTTAGGGAGCGGGTGCACACTGAGCACATACAAAGGGAATCTGAGCTGAGCACCATGGCGCAGAACATTAGTCCTGCTTCTAAGAAGACTGAGGCAGGAGGATTAGGAGTCCAGTTCCTCTCTACAGTGAGTAAGTGAATGAATGAATGAATGAATGAATGAATGAAACAAAAACTGAGCAATAAGCTGGTGCCCTAGAGTAACTTGGGTAGAAATATTTTCATCAGTTATTCATTCTGTCCAGATGCAGGCAGTAATGTAAGCACGTGTGCAAAAGCCACACCTATTTGTGAGATCAGAAGAAAGGCTCTTTGTCAGTACTCAGATGTGTTTTGAGGTAGTATGGGACTGGCATTCTGGACCCACTTGGCAAGAATTGCCTTGACCTTGCCATCAAACAAAGAACTACGTGGTGGCAACCCTTTCTCCAAAATCCCCACAATCCATCATTTTCAACGAGTGAGCCGGATGCATTCATGAAGCCTCACAGGGCATCTCTGCCTTTTGTCTGTTCAAAGTACGTATAGTTTGATCCGATTTTACTTATATATGATAATTCAAATCAGGAAGGGAACAGTGAGAAGAACATATATAAGAAAGCAAACACAGCTTTAAAGTCATCCCCAGGGTCCTGTCAATGATCCTTCCAAAATTCTCTTTCTCTGCCTATTTGTCACAGAGGAAGCTCGGGTGTGGGGGCCTCCTAAACAGTTGAAATGCGCCCAGGCAAAAGTCACAGGTGCCAAATGTAACTTCCATAAGGAATTTTTAAAAAGACGAAGAGTAAAATATCTGACAAATTTTATATTATTAATATATGATTAGTAATATGTAGAGGTGATGTTTTAGAGTCATTGTATTTAAGAAAATACACTACTAAAATTAATTTCATGTTTCTTTTTACGTATTAAATGTATCTTCTGAAACACTTAAAATTACATTTCTGGTTCATGTTATAGTCACTTAGAAATCCATTCAGACTAGGACTCCCAGTCTGATTCTGCTTTGTTGCTGCCAGTGCCTCCCAATAGAGTTTGCCAAACAGCAACATTACTGTTAATTTATTGTGCTGCCCAGCTCTGTGGGTTTTTAGTCAGTCCCACTCTGTTGAATACTCAGGGTTGGATAGGATGGAGTTGGTGCAGTCGCTTTGCAAGCCTGCCTGTTTTCTACCCAAGGAGACTGCTCCCGCCTCACAGAAGCAGGACTGACACTCACACCTGTGGGACACCGTAAGGGGTTATGCTGTGTTTTGATTCCATGTCTTCTGCTTACTCCCTAGCAGAGAGCATCCCTCCCCTTTACTCAGGATAACAAAATATTCTCGGACACCAATGGGTGTCTGCTGAAGGACAAGTTCACCCAGTTGAAGATTGACTGACGGTGATTTACCAGAATGGGGAGACACTGAATACAAAATTGTGTATATTTGAGCCTGATAAATGTACACTGATTGATGATGCAATTTTGTATATATTATTGAAGTATCTCTACAGTAATATTCCACCACTCAGGAGACTGAAGCAAGCAGATCTCTACAAATTTGAGGGCAGTTTGGAGTGTATAGTCTTTCTGGCTAGCGAGAGCTACATAGTGAGTCTCTGTTGCTAAGTAAATAAATACGTATTAAAAGTTAAAATTCAAAATGTATATTAGTGAGGTATTTTTTGTGAGAATGGAAACAGTTCATATTTCTATCTAGAGTGCCAGTGACTCTCCTTCAGTGCTACAAGGGGCTCTGAGAAGGGCTACGATGGGTAGCCTTGCTTGTTGAATTGTTAGATAGGGACGTATCTGTTCAGAGCTCTTTGATGGATGCATTTCTGAGCTCATAGGCACAGCTGGGCTTTTGTCTGGGTACCTAGCATCCCAGGGAAGTGTTCCAGAGTGAGAGTGCGTTTGTGCTACATAACCTGGAATTCTGTGCTTACGATGGAGGAGGGAGATGGAAAACCCTGGAAAGAAACCTTTAATTACTTTGCTTGTATTTTATTACTAACACTTGTCTCAAAGCAAGGAACTGGAGTAGCACTCCATGGTCCGCAGCCTGGCTTAGTAGGGATGTATTGTGAGTCAAGGCCAGCTTGGCCAGTTTAGGGAGACTATCTTTAAAAGTGGGTTTGTTTGGGGGAGGGGTTGTTAAGCTCAGTGTTAGAGTACTTGCTTAGCCATCATCTTTCATGTGATAATTTCCAAGTTCTCTGTACTGAGCCAAAGAAGACATTTTGGGGACCTTGTGTTGCTGGTGACTAATCAGCATTAACTGTGGCTCATTTGATGGCTTTGTGGAATGATGTCTGCTGTTTCCAGAACCTGTAGCTGAGGGCTGGTGAGTCTGAGAAGGTTCCATAGGGAAGTAATCTGGAGAAAAGAAGCAGTGTGGAGGAACGACAGTGGATGGACATGTTCTGTGTTGGTACAGGTTGTGTCATGTTGAACTGAGCACAGAAGTAGGGGGGTGGGGGTTGACAGAGACAGAGTCACAGGCTGAGCTTGTGTGCATGTGATAGAAAGTATGATGGTCATATTTGCATCTTGGGAAGATCACTCTGAAATATTAAATATGCACGGATGGAAGAGGGTGGGGACCAGCCACCAGATAATTAGTAGGCAGGCTGGGCATCCATTCTCACACTGCAGGTGAGCTTCTTTGCTTCTCTTAACTGCTGCTTTCCAAGTTGCCCTGCCACCAGTCCGCTGGCTGGAAGTAGCAAGAGCTGCTCAGGGCCTTCCCTTTGGAGGCTGCAGCAAAGTTGACTCCTTCTCTGTGTGAATGCAGCTCCACGCGGTGTTGACTCGGGGCACTCACGTGGCTGCATTATGCTGACAAGGTAGTTGTTGGGGGGAACAGTCAGGAAGGTGCATCTGCATGCCTAGCACTTGGGGTTCTCCAGGGTGGAGAACTTGGGGTGAAAGAGGAAGTGGCTAGGCTTCTTCAGGCTAAGTTGAGACCTGGCAGTGAACCACTTTGTACTGCCTCACAGTTGTCAAAACTCATCAAGTAGCCAGCCTATACTCAAGGGCAGTAAGAAGTGATCTAACAGGTTGGAGAGAGTCCTTTCTTAGGTGCTTCAGGGCTAAACCTCTTCCCAGCAGCTAGGCTAGTTCCTGCTTCTTCGGGCAGCTAGGCTAGTCTCAGTCTTTTTGCAGCTCAGTTTCTCTGAGGGTCTTCTGAGAAATTCAGGTTCCTCCCTATTAGAGGGACTCTTAGCTGTTATTGCTTACTCTGGTAGGGAGAGTGAATCTGGTCAGTTTCAGGGACTTCCTGAAGTGGTATCTTTCTTAAGGAGCTTCCTGAAGGATGGAATGTTTCAATCTCAGAGGAAACTGTCACACAATATATACATGCTAAGAAAGTGGTTTACCATTGAATTACATCCCAAGACCTAAAAACAACAAATAAATAAAAAAGAAGAAAAAAAATTTTTTTTGAGATAAGTCTTCTCATAAGTTCCTCGGGTTGGCTTTAAACATGCTATGTAGCTCAAGAAATCCTTGGAAGTACAGAATAGATGAGATTGTAGAGCTGCCCTGCCAGGTGGAGCTGAGACTACCTATCACCTGATAGATTTGGCTGTGGAAGAATAGGAGGGCTTACTAAGCAGCCAATGCTAGAGGGAACATGTTTCCACTGCTGTGGGCTGGCCAAGTTCAAGTACTTTAGGAAGCTGGATTAGCTCCCTCTGAGAGCTTTACAGAGTCAATATGCAAGAACCTGGAGCAGTATTGGATCTCATTTGCTACACAATAAGAACTTAGTGCATTGACTGAATGGCTGACAAAGGAAGAGGTCATGACATCCTGGAGAGGTAAAAAGACAGAGCCAGGCTTGTGAGGGTTCAAGACAGGGCCTGTTCCACACAGCAGCACCAGCAAGTAGGAATGCAAGACACATACATGCACAAGGAACAAAATATAGCCAATAGCCTAGTGCCTAAGAAAGAGATGGATGGGGCTGGAGCAGTAAGTTACTAGAACAGTGGATGACCTGATATGGACCATAGTATTGTTTATGGGTAGACAAGGAAGGGAAACCTTTAAGAGATATTTAGAAGTTAAAATTAGACAGCAGCTTTCATCGGTAGAGTGGGATTTTTGAAGGTGAGGGAGCTGTGGAGAGTGACACCTAGATTTTGTGGTTTGTTGCAATGTTGGGGAAACTTAGAACCTCATCCATGCTTGCAGATGCTCTATCACTGACCCGTGTCATAACACCTAGACGGTTGCCTCTCTAGATGGTGACATCTTTGCTGAGTTACTTAGGAAAGTCACACTGTGGGATAAGAAGATAATGAGATTGGGTACATCTCAGATTTTTCGGTATAGAATGCTATATATGTATATGTCTTTATGACCAGAAAGTCCAGAGAGTCTATATTTTTACAGTAAAAGTGAGTTTGTTGACAATCCAGTGAATTTCATATATACTCAGGAAGATTTGTTGCTACTGTCTGTTCTAGTATTTATCAGAAAACCCCTTTGCTGGAGTGTATGGAAAGGAAGTAGCTTAGAAGAGGGAATCTGGGAGGCAGGCAGCAAGGCCACTGTTTTCTGGCCTCCCAGAACGGCCTGTGAGTAAATGTACACTCAGTGGTGCACTGCTCAGCTCTCCCATTTCTTTTTTTTTAAGATTTATTTATTTATTACATGTAAGTACACTGTAGCTGTCTTCAGACTCCAGAAGAGGGCGCCAGATCTCGTTACGGATGGTTGTGAGCCACCATGTGGTTGCTGGGATTAGAACTCTGGACCTTCGGAAGAGCAGTCGGGTGCTCTTACCCACTGAGCCATCTCACCAGCCCCCCAGCTCTCCCATTTTATCAGTGGCTGTTTTGGTGTTAGTCTGCATATATCCCCCAATCCTTGGCTGGTTCGTTGACGCTGTGTCTGCCCATCCGCTGCCAATTAGTTTTGTTAAAGTACAAATTAAAACACCAAAGTTACTATATTATTTAAAATTAAAGAATAATTGGACTGAGGAAAAACTGCCTGAAAGCGTGCCCCCAGGATATGTTGAAAGTGGGAAGGGACAAAGAGAAAATGAAGAAGGAATAACAAGGGAACATGGTGAGAACATGGGGGACCAGCCTCCTGGGCTACGGTGCGGGATTGCTACCCTATGTGTCACTGTGGTAACTGGCACACACACAGAAGCCTAGCCTGTACCTTTGGAGGTAGGTTTCTACAGTTTTCTGCTGAGCCTGTAAGATGTATTATGGCGCTGAGCAAGTCAAGGGAAGTCTTTTAGAGATGCTTAGGAGTGTGCCAGAGAGATGGCCCAGCCTGTAAAAGCCCTTTCCATGAAATCCTGGTCAACCAAGTTTAATTCCCGGAACCCTGGGGAGAGAATTGACTCCCTTCCACATGCACATCCTACCCCATAGCCCCCCTCCCTCTCCTTCTCCTCCCCCTCCCTCCCCCTCTCTCCCTCCCTCTCTCCCTTTCCCTCTCTCCCTCTCTACCTCTCCCTTTCTCTGTCCTTCTCCCCCCTCTCTCTTCCTCCCTCTCTCCCTCTCTCCCTCCCCCTCTCCCCCTCTCTCTTCTCACATGCACTCTCTCTCACACACACACACACACACACACACACATACACACACACAGAGATGATAATAATAAAAATAATAATAAAATAATAATTTTAAAAGAAAGCCTGGCTTGGTGATAAATGCCATTATTCCCAGCATTTCAGAGGCAGAGACAGGCAAATCTCTGTGAGTTTGAGGCCAGTCTCAGTCTACAGAGTAAATGCCAGGATGGCCAGGTCCACATAGAGAAAGTCTGCCTTAAAAACAAAACAAAAGAAAGCAACAAAAACCAGAGTCTTAGGAGTTAAAGGGAGCCATTTCACCTGGGTGTTCGGGTTCTCTAACACTTGACAAAGAGCTGATTTTCCAGATTTGTTCCTTCTTGGGACTTGGTTTTGGTATTTGTGCAAGACAACTACCTGTTCAGTCAACACTACCAGGTGAATGGGAGTATAATGGAAGCCTAAGCATAGGGTAGTCCAAGTGGTAAGATGAGATTGGTTTGCAGTGAGCTGTTACTCTGACTGTATTCACAGATGCGGTGGGAAACAGCAGACTGTTACTGCTAGCATTTATGCCTTCCCTTCTGATCAAAGGCCTGGGGTCAGGAATGTAACTTGCAGTGTAGTGGAAGACACAAAGAGGTTCCTCAAGTCTGTTGGTTAATTAGGGTCACTCACATGTTTACAAAAACACACTGCTTAACACACACACACACACACACACACACACACACACACACACACACACACGGGAAAATGGGTAACAGTAGTCTGGTTGGCCCTGAGAAATTGGTGTGTGTTGGGTTCTTCTTCCTGTTCACCCCTCTGCTATTTTAGCTTGAACACATGTGGGAGTGTAATCCCATTTAAGAAGAATTTCAGTGTATCTAAGAACAAACTGTTAATATCCAAAAGGGCAGCATTCTCTGCTGAAATCGATCAGATACTGGTTTTGATGATGTCTCTTTTAAATTCTTGCTTTTAGTAAAAGCGAGAATCAGATAAGATTGCTGATTGATTTCAGAACCCACCGATAAGAAACAGCCCATTCAGCTCAGATCTCGTCCTTGTGACTCCGACTGCCAGGCTTCCCTCCTGTAATGCTAATTCCTTTTGTGACCTCCATCGGTGTATCATGAAGATTTTATACGTGGATGTCCTATAAGACTCAGCCCCATGCTGGCTTCAGCAAAAAAGAGACTCTCTGATGATCTAACAGTCCAGTGTATATCTCGCTCCACTTAGCCTAAGTGTTATTGTTCTCTTCTGTCTCTGAGGCAACCCACTTTTGACAAGACTCCCTTCCATGCTGGTGAGGTGCTCTGAGGGTGGAGGTAAAGGTTACACACAGCCCCTTGCTCTAGCTCTTCAGGGATGGCCTCTTGTCTTGTACTTCAAAGGCCCATCAGTATGAATCTTGATGGGTGATGTGCCCAGAGTGTTGATTCTCCCCTTCCTCTCTTCTGTTTCCTGTCTGCAGTGGTGTGCACATTGGGAAACCCAGAACATCTGTTATTCTGGTGTTCTATAGATCTCAGGCACCAGGGTGCGTATCCTTCAGAGCTCTAGGCTGGTAGAGAAGGCAGAGGTGCCAGCAAGGAAGTACTTTGTCCTGTGCAGCACTAAACTCAACAGTAGAGGGTCAGCTCTACCTGGGAAGATGAGCAAGAGACTCTCATAGGAAGTGCCACGGAGTTGAGACTTCTCGATAAGGAGTTTCAATTCTACAGCACATGCCTTAGGAACTGAATAAAGCTTTTACAGGAAGAAATGTACACCCACAGACACTTGAATCCTTTTTTCTCATCTTCAAATGACTTTTTCTCTATCATCTTCCCTTCCTGTTTGGTAGCTGCCACCAAGACTAGACCTTCCAAGGTGTACACTGACCTCTGCACAGCAAATGAACACAGTCTTTCGCCCCTCGCTTGGCACTTACTCATGTCTCAAGTCTTTCTTGCCCAGGTCTTGTCTGGCTTACTGTGTGCCCTTCATCATCCAGACCCCTTTACATAGCATCAGGAACTGTCTCCCCAGACAGACATTGTCATCAGAAATTTTGTTCCCAGGAAATAATGGAGGCTGTATTTAAGGAGGGCCGGATAGGGTGGCTTGGATGGGGAATATCAGTCCCTTGCCCTGCTAGAAGACAGCAATCCCAGACTCTTGAACTTGACAAGAGTGCCAGGGCTAGGAGAGGGAAGGAAGCAGCTTGATTTATGGCTAAGGTAGGCATGAGGCACAGTGAGTGCCTGGGTTGGTATTACAGGTTGGTATTACTTTGTCCTGTGCAACACCAGACCCAACGGAGTTGAAGTAAAGGGTCAGCTCTGCCTGGGAAAAAAAAAATCAAATGTGATTACTGTAGTATTAGGGTCAGATGACACTGTCACACAAGCGGACATGTAGGAAGGAAGACAGGTGTAAGTGGAGAGAAAATGACCATATGATTGCCACTTAGACTTCTGCCTTCCCAGTATCTCATTGCAAATACTTTTTGGAGTCCAAGCAATCATTCCTCATGCAGTGCTGACGTTTGAGCTCCTAGGTAGGTCACAGGGACACATGCAATCAGGAGTATGTGCAAGCTACCTCTGGGGTTCTTTGTGCACCTAAGCTGACTGAGTGGTAGAGAGGGAGGAGGATCCATGTGTAGGTGTGACACCAGTGTCTGTGTCAGCGGGAAGGAAGGAGGCCCCTCTGGGGACAATGTAAGGCAGTGTCCTTTCAACATGTTCTGTGTCTTCCAGCCCAGGAAGACCAGGGCCCCAATGTCCTTGTCTTCAGGTCAGAAATTAAGTTAGACCAGAGCCTTTCTGAAGTGGACTATACCTCCAAAGCAGTGGTTCTCAACCTGGGGTCTGACCCGTTGTAGGGTTTGCATATCAGATGTCTTGTATATCAGATATTTACATTATAGTTTATAGCAGTAGCAAAATTACAATTATGAAGCATCAGTGAAATTTTCTGGTTGGGGGGGTCACCATACCATGAGGAACCTTATTAAAGGGTCATAGTATTAGGAAGGTTGAGAACCAGTGATCTAAAGTTTCAGCAGAAACATAGAGACGAATTGTGTGAGATCCAAGTTAGAAAAGGGAAGCCAGTCGGGTGATCCTTCAGGGAGGACCAGCGCCTTGATCCCAGGCAGTCACCAGAAGCGGATAGTGTCAGGGTCTTCTCTTTCTAGCACAACAATTTGAGCTCAGGTCATGAATAGCACCATCAGAATGGACTGAGAGAGACATTTCTAGTTAGAGACTTCCAGTGAGAAGAAATGTAGCTGCAGGAGACAGGCATGGAAGCTTGCAGGTCTCTGCTGTTACAGCGGAGGCTCTTATCTCTTGACTGCGCCCACTCAGTATTCAATGTGGGATTAGTTCTGGCACTCCCCACAACCATACACAAATCTAAGCATGCTCGAGTGTGGTGTTTGTAACCTACAGCGCAATCCTCTTATGTGCCGTAAGTTGTCCCGAGCCTGAGTAGCACATTTTACAATTCAAGGCTGTACAAACATCTGCCCTACTGTATTTTTAGGGGATAAGGATCAGAAAAAAGCACATGTGTGTTCACTACAAATACAGTTTTTTTTTCTCAAATATTTTTGGCTTAAGGACTGTGTTGATAGGGCTCAAAACTATGGTAAGGATTGGGCTGGTTTTGCTCACTGTTGCTGTAGCTAGCCTATACAGAGCCCTACAGGGGCTGTAAAGTTATCTGCCTTACTATCGGCAGAGCATTGGCAAGGGAAAGTCACATACAGCTTTCTGTTTTCATTGTTATGTAGGCTTTCTCCAGCAGCCTGTTCATCTTTTGCTGTACATTTTGGTGGCGTTAGTTATCCTCCTCGTTCATTCTGTATGTGTAGAACACTGCCTTGTTCACAGGTTTTCATGAGGGAGGCTGGTTATGCCTCATTTTCAAGTTACCCTAAAGTCCCACTGAATGGAGCTGCCCTCTATGAATCTTTTGCATTCTCCACTTAACACTGCGGGATGGGTGCTTTGTGATTGATAGCTTCTCTGTGGAGACCTAGAAGCTTTTATGAGTGCAAGGATGGTGTATTACATCTGTTCTTCTCTCCTGCCAGCAGCGTGCACATAGTAGGTCCCCTCACTTTCTATAAACATCAGTTGGAACAGTTCAGCACTCTGGAAGGCACTGCTGCCCTGGCAGTAAGAAGGCTTTGGGCCTGAGCCTGTTGCAGACACATCCACCTGTGTGCATTTCCTATTAGCTTTTTCTTCTTTGTTGCTCTGTTTTTTTTCAGTACGTGAGTAGGCTCTGTTCCTCTGTGCGAAGCAGCAGGCATCTTCAGTGGATAGAAGGTTGTATCCACATGTGGAGCGTAGCCCAGGAGATAACCACGTGTACCAGTGATGGGTCAGTAGCTTCTATTACATGTGGGGTTCTCTGATCAAAGGGATTGAGCTTTATTGATATGTTCAAAAATAGTGTATTTGGGCCAAACTCTGGGCTGGATGAAGAGGTGTTTTGATACTGTCTAGGTTGAGAGCTTTGGGTTGTTCCCTCTCCCCACTCCTCTGCTTTTTCGGAAGTTCCAGGGTTAGAATACATTTTCTCTTCAGTTCATATTTTCAAGGGGTTACCCAGGATTTGTGAGCAGTGTTTTCTTTTTCAAATAGAGTCACATTCGCTTCCTGGACTCTTTCAGAAGGATTTGTTCTGTCCTTCTTCCTGTCCTGTCTCCTACACTCATCTTTACCTAGAGCAGATTCTGAGATGTGCTTCTGATGAAACGAGGCGTTTAAATAGGGGGGGGGGGGGCGCAGCAGAATTATTGCTTCAGAGCATACACTCGGGGTGTAACTTGCCTAATGGCATAATAATTGACTTTTTTTTCCTTTTTTTTTTTTTACCCCCTATCACTTTAGAATACCTTACATACTTCAACAAGAGCCCTAAATGTACATGACAAACCAGGAAAACGTAGCTAGCACCTCTCCAGTATTCCCACCTCATCTTGGTATTTTCCCAAGTGATCTGCTGGGAGATGATTTCTGCTTTGTGTTAACCAAGAACCTCCAGGTCATCGCACACTGGCCCTGCTGCTCACGGAGGCCGTGTCTCCAGATAAAATTCTCTCTTATTTAACATGGAATGTCTGTGCATTTTAAGTACAAATTCTTTGCACGATACTCCCCATGCTTATTTTGTTTTCCTCTTGGGTATAAATCTTTATTTGGTGCCTCCTCTCTTCTGTGGTGGGATTGACTTCTTAGGGCAAATGAGGATTTCAGAGGTAATTAAACCCCATTTTTGATCTGCTTTTACAGTTGCCCAGCCCCAGTGACACAGATTTTTTAAAAAAAGAAATGTTTTTGGCACCTCGCATGTGGCGCTGTGGTCCGCCTTGTCTTAGAGGCACATCAGTTTTGCGCGTCAATATTAACAATTCAAACACCCTGAAATGCTAATAGCACTAGTAAGCTTTTAATTCCATGGAATTTATTGCTCGCTGTATTTCCATGAATTTATAACGCTTTGATTCTTAAGAGCCCCATTTAATCAGTTTTGCCTGGCACCGCACATAATAAACAACTTGCTGGTGAAAAAAGTGCCACTTGGGGGAGGCTGCTAACAATGAAGTTAAATGCTTCTGCCACTAGCAGTTTCTGTGCCGTATTTTTCATGAGCTGTAATGTACTTTGCTGGCTTTGGAGCGGTGGTTAAACACAGCGACAGAACTGAGCCCACTCCGACACTCCGAGCTGGGTCTCCGATAGGTGTTTCTGCAAAAAGCACAGGAGAAATCTATGCTTTTAGCCCCCTTTTTCCCCCTTCTTATTCTCCCTTCTCCTTTAGCTTAATGGCTTCTAATACTTTTTCATTATCTTTACCTTAATCTTTTAGTGTATGATTTATGGACTAGATTGGAGAGTGATATTAGTGGGCAAAAACAGTCATTAGAGGCTGTTAAGGAACATTTGTTGTTTATTTGGCGGCCTGTCTATAAAAGTACACATGATGGCCCTAATAGCAAAATATCAAATTATCAAGTGCTTTAAAGCAGAAAATGTCATTTGTTTCTCAAAACTGCACCAACTTTATATAATTGCCCTTTTAATTATCCCTAGTGGCCCATGAAATTTGCAAAATAGAGCATCAGAGGTTTGATTTACTTACATGTTGCACTTTGGCGGGATTCTTAATGAATATTGTTTAGCCCTAATGCTGGGATGAAATTTGTTTATGGTGAGGAATGGACTGCTAGGGGTGGGGGCAGGGGCATAGTCATAAAACCGCATCAATGGGGTTTCTGAGGATGAAGCAAAATGGCTATATTCTTGGACCTAACATTTTGAAAATTCCTTTTTATGATGGAATTTTATTACTAATTCCGCTCTAAATGAATAGTTGCTAAGTTTGCTGCCCCCTCCCTTTCCCCTGCTTAGGTAAGCAGTCTTGCCATCGCTTTCCTGGGGACCAAGGCTAGTCATTTGTTTGTTTCCTGGCAGTTTCCCATCTGGGTCACCTGTTTCTTCAGAAATGGAGTCTCCAAGCTGATGTTCTGAGCAGGGTCTCTAAAAGCTTTAGGACTGTCTTGGGGGGGGGGTGCTTTCTACCTCTGCAGACTTGTGGGCTGGTGGTTTCAGGCAGGGAGTCTCCTAGCATCCCCTGAGCTGAGCATGCAGCTTGCATTTGAGGATTCCTGGAATCGTCCCCTGCTGTCTTCCTAGAAGTTTTGTGAGCACTGTTGTCTGTGGTGAACAAGAAGCAAGAGCTCCGAGTCTCTGTGAACCCAGGAGGGGGCTTCTGGGAGAGGCAGCTGGGGAATGAGTTTCCATCCCTCTGCCTCTGGTTACTGTCCTAGATATTTGTCTTCCTTCCTCAGAGGTGAAATGTGGGGCTACACCTTGGTTGATGAGAGAGGCGGTGATACAGGCTGGTGATAGCGAGACCCTAGGCTTGATTGCAGGCTGGCTCACCCGGTACAGGAAGCACACTGCTTCTTGCTGATAGAAATATTCAATAATCCTGGGCTGGAGGTGGCCACTGTGGAACATCATTTGTTCAGCACCTCAGGGTTGACAGGACACCGCTGATAACCACCCGTTGGGTGTGGCATGCCTCCTTGCATTTTCCCGGTCCTGTGATGAGAATGTCAGGAGGGACAGAATCAAGGGACTGACAAAAGTCCTTAAGATTACCTCTCTCATTTCCCTTTATCTACCTGCCCTGTCACTCCGTGGAAAGGGCAGAAGTGACTTGTCTCCACAAAACCCTGTTGGTTGTTGCCTGGTAACTTGTTCCTCTCATTGATGTTACAGAGATTGTTTCCACTCACCATCTCCACTCAGGTCCTGAGCTCAGAGCTCATCGTGCTTTGAGGATTTCCTCGTTACACCCCTGGTCCTTTGTTCCCGCTCCTTTGAGGTTTACAGTCTCCCTTGGGAGCTGTGGAATCACATTTGTCAAGTCTCAGGTACCTTGGGACACTGGGGCTCCTCAGTCTTTACCATGTGGCTGCACCTGACATTGACACTTATTTCCTTTCTCTAACGTCGGAGAACAATTTCAAAGCTGAAATAACTTAAAAATCATTAACAAAGGGATGGTTTTGGCAAGTTTGGAGCCCTGTCTATCAGAAGTGAGAATATTTGCCTGGCTCAGCCCCTTTTGTCTTGCATCATTTTGCAGACCTACATCCCCACCCTTCCCCAGTGTCTTTCCCAAATTGTGTTTCTGAATTTTCACTAAAGGACCTTGCCCTTCTTGCTACAGTAGTCCCTTCTGTAGCCCTCCACATCGGCAGAGTGATTCCTACCTGTCTGCCTGCCATGTTCACTTCCCATGAGCACAGTTGCAGACAGAGCTCTAATGAGGTGTTCAGATGCTACTTGCTGCTCGGCATCTTTCTGTGGCCGCTGTGGTACCTCAAGATCTCTCAGACCCTGACCCCTGCATTCTTTCCTAGGGCTTTATTTCCTGTGTTGTGTGCATTCTCTTCCATCTGAATCAACTATGTCTCTCTAGTATCAAATCTTTCTCCTTTTTCATATCCACCAGTAAAAAGAAGATCACTTAGAAATCAGACAGCCTGAGTTATTTCCAGTTCTTCCAGGCTTGGGACTCATGAAGGTACACTGTAAAGACAAAACTTATTTATAAAATTTACGTCACTTTCTTGTTGTTTAATCGAAGTAGGTTAATGTTTTCACCAGCACCCCTCTACGCATAGTATTATAACATGACTCACTGCCCTTTTTGTATGTATACATGTCTGTTTGCATGTTTGTGAGTACGCATGTCTGCGTGTGTCTAAGGTCCAAAAATCAACCTTGGATGTTGTGTCTCAGTTGCCAGCCACGTTAATTTGGATGCGTGCTATGCTAACCTGGCCAGTGAGTCCCAGGGAATCCACCTGCCCCTGCCTCCTCAGCCTTGGTCTTTCAAATGCATACCATTAGGTCTGCTTTTGTGAGGTTTCCTCCGCTGGATTTTTGGAGTGTGCCTCTTAAGGCAAGCCCTTTGCAGATGGAGCTACCTTCCAGCCCTACTTACTGTTACTTGGGATGTTACATGGTTATAAGTCCTAGGGTTAGCTCTTCAGCTGCAAATTCTGTGACGGAGAATTTAGTTTAATCCTACCATTGTGTACTGCAGTTGCAGGTTAATTTTGATTTGGAAAGGGCCAACGTTGTGACATATGCCAAAACTCCCATTGTTGTGGGTTACTGGTTAATAATGAGTTTCATACCCATCTCTAAGGCTGCCACATTTCCAGGCACCTCTTCTGCCTTGGACTGTACAGCCTGCAACAAATGCCCCCCTGTGTACAACATGAACATACCAGATGTTGGTCCCAGAACTGGGCACTACCCTTGAACTCTATGCTTAGATAGCTGGAGATGAAACTGGAGTCATTTCCTCTCTATGACCTTTTGCACTTTGCAGCTTGTTCTTTACTTCTGGGGCCCCCCTCTGTTTCCCAGGAAACTGGGAAATGCATTCTTTCATTTTGATGACTGAACTGGCACTTTGGTCTCTGACTTCCCTTCCCCTCTATGGTTCTGGTGAGAGTTGTCTTATGATGTTTGCCACTTTGTCCGATGCTCTTATTCTGATGACTCCAGCTCCTGGGCGCCTAGTCACTATACAATCTACCATATCATTTGTAAGCTCATAGGCTACTGGCTCCATGGCTGGCCAGGGAAGCCTGAGCCTATTCCTGACCTGTGTCTCATGTTTTCCATTCTGTCTCTTTGTTCGTGAGAGAGAGAGAATATACCCAGCCATCTAGAGGCATGGCCAGCTTGTCTCCTTCCTGACTTCTCTTGCAGGATAGAGTTTTCTTTCTGGATCCAAGGCTTGGAAGGTGAAGTAGCAGAAGTAGCTTTGTCCTATCTGGGCACGAGATTGCTTCAGGGTTTACTAATGGAGACTTTGGAACTCAGCTCTGTTTTGTGTTTTTCTCTGCTGTCTTTTTTGACACAGAGCAGTCAGAATCCTCATGGTCCCGTTCTTCAGCTCCCGCCTTTGACGTCTCTTTGGATCACCTGTGGCAAGGCCTGGCATGGCACCCAGTGTTCAGGAAGACTGGCACTTGCTGTTGCTTTCATTTAGTGCTGTTCGTAGACCCAAGGGAAATAGGGAAGTTTCTTGAGATTAAAGACAAGAACGGAGGATTTGTTTTTTTATTTCTGTTTCCATCACCAGTCTCTGTCAAATACCTGGAGCTTCTGTTCTACAGGGCAGAGGCAGGCTACCTATGAGGCTTAAAGAAGCAGCTTTGGGATACGTAAGCATGCCAGCTCTAGAACCTAGTGAGCTGTGCCAGGTATGCTAGCACCCACCTAGAATAATAACCCTTGGTAGGAGGACCTCAAGTTCAGGGCCAATTTGGATGACATCAACACTCACAGTTCCTCATGCCTGAATCCAATGGCCCGCATCTGCAACTGGCTTGGCAGTTTTCTAACTCTGTAATCTTGTGCAAGCAACCTGCCTTGGGACCCTTCTTCCTCATCTGGAAAATAGGGACATCATAGCCACTTAAAAAAAGGTTACTGTGAGAATGAAATTCAGCCGCGGATATAAAATCAATAGAACAGAGCATCGCTCACAGCGAGCACTCAACAAATGGTAGGGTTGTTTTTTATAGTCCTTGGAGTTCTGAATAAAATACAGTTATCAATCATACGGTTCTGTGGCTCCCGCTTCTCCCCCTGCACCACAGAGAAATAACTACTGGATCAGCAGCTTGGTGCTTTGAAATCCAGAGCTGATGGCTTTGACAGGAGTGAATGCAACATCCCTGTCCCATCAGTACGGTGTGCAGTCCAAAAGCCCAATTGGGATGAGGGACAGCTGCCAAGGCAATTAGGGAATCCAGTCAGATCCTCATTACGCCTTGTTGCTGGGGCTCCTCAGCTTCAGCCTTGTGCATGTTGCCATCCCTGGCTCTCCAGGCCCAGTGTTGAGCCTTTTCTGGGTCTTGCGTTTCTCATCCTCATTTGACTGAGCTTTGGAATTAGGAATTTCACATTTGTTGGCAGTTTACCATAAATATTTCATGGGCCCTGGGAATAGATGTGTTTTGAAAAAACATCATCTCTGTTTAGCTTTTCAGTCCAGGGCAAGTTTCCAAACATTAAGTACCCATGATAAGGCTGAAAGTATTGGGGGCAGGGGTCTGATCTTGTGGTCCCAATATAAAATGACTAAAAATTTTGCTCTTCTTTCTTTATAGATGAACAAATGCCTCCCTGTATTGAACTCTTATAGATTTATAAATTGAAGTCATATGGAAATGTTGAATTCACCAAACAAGATTGTTCTGGGTTAGTTAGCTTTCTGATTAGTATGACCGAAATCCCCAAGAGGAAAAACCTATTTGGGCTCATGGTTTCCAAGAGTGCGCAACTCATAGTTGCTTGGCTTCAATGTACTTGGCCAGAGCATCATGGCGCAAGAGTCTGTCTGTCTGTCTTCCTTCCTTCTTTTCAAAAGATTTATTTACCTATTTTATGTGTGTGAGCATACTATCACTGTCTTCAGACACACAAGAAGAGAGCATCTAATCCTATTCCAGATGGTTATGAACCAACATGTGGTTGCTGGGAATTGAACTGAGGACCTAGAGAAGAGCAGTCAGTGCTCTTAACCCCTGAGTCATCTCTCCAACCCTCAGGAGTTTCTTTACCTCATACTAGAAAGGAAGGAGCAGAGAGAAAGAGAGAGACAGAAAGAGAGGGACAGAAGCAATTGCCACAGACCTGACTTCAGTGGCCTACTTCCTCCAATGAGGGGCTAGCTCCTAAATTTTCTAGAACAATCTCACATAGCATCATTTGTTGAGGACCAAGCTTCCAACGCGTGCTTTTGCATTGGGATGAAGGCATTTGATTTCTAAACCATAGCAGGCATTCGCCTAGATGCTAAGTCTCCTTTGAGTACAACCAGCCATGGTTATGTGATAGTTTGGCCATGACCCTGTGTGAAGACACAATCTGCACTCAGGAATAGCCTCTGTATGATAAAGTTGGGAAGCTGGACAGGGGGAGAGACTTTTTGTAAGGGCACAGGTAAGCATCACACTTTAGGAGACAACCTCTCGCACTCCTCCAGATTGGATTAGGTCCCTGGTCATATGTTTAGATAGTGGCATGGATTTTCCTCTAGTGCTCACCATTAGAACTGATTATTTTTGAAGCTTCTCTGTTCTTGTGTGAATGTCCACAGAGTTTGTAAGTTTCTCAAAGGTCAGTTCTGTATCCACTCCTGAATGTCATTTAGCACATCCCAGGGCATCTGGTACCTGTAGGAGTTGATATTAATATTTACTAACACTTATTGGGAAGAAAAATTATACATTTTTATTCTTTTTTTTTCAATTTCTTTTATGTTTTCAATCATACATGTCCTCTATGCACATAGACATAGTTGCATGTGCTTTTGGAGGTTAATCTTCGGTGGCATTCCTTAGGTGCCCCCCCACCTTGTGTTTTGAGATGGACCTATCTCTCAGTGATCTTAGGGTTCTCTGATTACCAAGGATCTGTTTGCCTCTGCTTCTGCCTCCCAACTGCTGGAATTGCAAGCACTCATTAGTATACTTGGCTTTTTTACAGGAGGTTTTAGCATCAAACTCAGGTCCTCTTACTTGGAAGGCCAAGCCCGATGGCAACTGAACTGTCTCGTTAGCCCCTTTGCCCTTTGCGTATAGGACATTTCCATGAAGAGCTGTGTTTCAGTTAGGATGGAGTTTGCCCTCATTGATCAGAAACCTGACAGTAGTGATTTACTATAAGGAATGGAGATTTCTGTTTCATTGTGGGTAGGACAGTAAAAATGGAACTGATAGTGACTATTTCAGGCATCATGGGCTATATATGTTGCCTGTCTCAATTACCCAGCTGTGCTTTGGGGGCACACAAACAACTACAGATTATGGTACTATAAATAGCGTAGCTGTTTTTAGTTGAATGTCTTTAAAATGGGCTTCATGCTTGGCTCTTGAGTGTGTGACTTTCATAGCTATACCATTTGGAAGGGGGAATTCTGGAACACTGTCTTCCAGGCCAACATATCAAGTGGTCTCTTCTGAACCATGATTGGCCACAGGAGACTCGGACAAGATTAATTCTTTTATAACTAATTAATTGATTGATTAATGCTGCTCATTTATTTTCTGCTCTGGAGATGGAAGGGACTCATGAAGCCTTGCTCTCCCCAAGGTTTTGTAGACAGTAAATGATTGCTAGGGGGTGGGGCTTTTAAGGCCACTCCCCTCCCCAAGGTTTTTTAGACAGTTAATGGTTGCTGCACTGAAGGGTTCATGCAATGCCCATCCCTCCTCTGGGGGTTTCTAGGCAGTTAACAGCTGCAGCATAGGGCAGAGATGTCTTCCACAGGTGTCTAGCCCTCTAAATTGCCACTGCCTCTGTAAGCCCAGTAAAACTCCCTGATTCACAGAGCTACCTGAGGTGGAGTCATTCTTTTGTTTCTGTTGTCAATGGCTTAGACATTTTTGTCCTCTTCAGACACTGAGCTTTATCTTGGATGTTGTCCACATACCACCTTTAGGTTGTGATTTTTTTTTCTTGGTATCAAAGTGGCCCCTTGTCTATCACAATATCAAAGGTGCCTTCTAGGTAGGGGAGAGGTGAAAGAACAAAGAATGAAGGATAAATGGGCTTCTCTCCAGATTTTGCTTCATTCTTTAAACAAAATGGACTTTACTAAATCTGTCTTCAAAACTATGCAAGGCTGCCCTTCCCATTGGTGCCTGCCTATATTTCCTTAGCCGAGGATGTGTGGCAGCGTTGTGACGAAGCCCTGGGCTGCTGATGTTTCAGTAGTGCTCACTGCTACCCAAGCAGAATTGGGTTTGGTGCAGAGGCAAGCTTGGTAGTCTTCTGCCTACAAAGACTTCTCGCTTGGAGTCATTGCATTATATATCCAGTGACAGTGGCACTAGGTAAGCGACTTTTCTATATTTAGTTTCATGTGTGGGCACTATTTCCATGACTTTGGCCTCACATTTCTTACCTTTAAAATGAAAATAACTAGCATTTATTTGTGGAGCCTAGAGGGGAAACCACAGCTTAGAAAGGTGTTTGGACCCTTTGGTTCTGTCGTGAGGAATGCTCCTTCATGGATACATGCCTTCTATGTTCCAATGATGGTTTCATTTCCACTTCATTTTTCTAATAGATATGTGTGTATTCAAAGTAGAAGAAGGGGAAGCCTATAAGAAGTTCTGGGACTAATCCAAGATGTGAGGGGAGAGTGGAAGCATTTTCTTTGTAGACGTGATCTCTCTCTCAGATTTTGAACATTTTCAAATGGACCCCATCCCTAAGTTTGAGGTACGCAACAATGCAACAATACAATATTGGGAGCCAGCCTCACAAATGCTATGCCAGATCCTCCCAGCAGCTATTGAAATTGCCAGCCATCCAGTTCTGCAAGCTGTTTTATTATTCTGTTTTCATTTGTAAGCATGTGCAAATCCCTGGGTTGATATTATACTGGACAGAGATGCTGGCTAGCAAAGGTGGTGTCACGTCTGTGTAGAGACTGTGGCATCAAATACAGTGTTTCTTGGCTTACAACAGTCTACAGAGAGAAGTTTTCTGGATTGCAGGTAATGGAAAATATTGTTTGAGATACTCTTTACTGAGATACTCCATATGTGGGAGGGGTGTGTATGCGTGTGAATGCATGTGTGTCTGTATCATATGGATATATGTAGTGATGTGTGTAGTGTATCTTCATGTTAATATGAATGTGAGTGTTTGGAATGTGTGGATATAGTTATATGAACATACTAATGTTCAGGCATCTCTGTGCATTTGTATGTGCAAGCCAGGAGATGGTATTTCCAGTCAGCACTTATTTTGACTCAGGGTCTAATGGAACTCACTGATTTGGTTAGACTAACTGGAGCACTGACCAGATCTTCCCTCTAGTCCCCAGAGCTGAGATTATAGATGCACACTATCACACCCCCCCTTTCACAAGGGGCCTGGGGATCTGAGCCCATGCCGTCATGTACACATTCAGCAACTTACAGTCTGAGCCATCTCAACAGCCTCAAATGCTCCTGATTCTAAATGAATCTCTTTTGGGGTCCCCTGATCGCCTCTACCCTGTTAATCAGACATCTTTGGCCACTGTTTACCAAGATTAGTCATTTTGCAAATGGTATCTTCTAGCCACCCGCAAGAAGCAGGCTGGAGGTTTGCTGGATTAGGTCAGGAGAGAAACACATTACTGTGAAAACAAGCAGGAGGTTTATTTCTACAACGAGTTGCTGTAGTAGAGTAACCATCTAAGTGTCATTTTCAAAAAGCAAAGGCAAGCCTCAAATTAGCAGAGAGCCCCAGCGGAAATCTCTCCTCCAAATCCATTACGCAGGAGATGAGCTGGGTAAACACAGAGACTCTCCCATTTAGACTCTGACCCTCACTCAGCAAGGGGAGTGATTTGTTTCCCACGTTGGTTCCGTGCCCACCTTTTTGCGAACCTTTTAATTTAAAAGAGACATTGATTAATGACGCTTTTGATCCACTGAAATTTTTTTTTTTTGTTTTAAAGAGCAGCTTCATTCTTTTCTACATAAATTTCATGTTGAAAATAAACCATGGGTAGAAAAATGATACTGCTTATTTATTTCCAGGGGTGTTAGGCCTTTACTCACTCCCTGTCCCCACTCCCTGAGGAGTGGCTGTCCTGGCCTTGATGGCCATAGAGCCACTGGAATCATGTCTTTTTGTCTACTGAGGCTTTCATGTCATGTCTGGCACAGTGTATGCCAGTTGTTGTGTAAGGAAATGGGTGAATGAATTGGTAAATACTGAATAATTATCGTATGGAGATAATTTTCAGGAGGGTATTTCTGATGCCATTTGCATGTCTTCTTATTGTTGGTAGATGACTAGTGTCTAGCCTATGATGATTGGCCTTGTTTTGATCTTGAGATGTTACATATAAAGTCGTCCATAGTGAAAGACCTGCTTGCTTTGACCCTGTGATGGTAACCATAGAGTGGTGTCTCTGTCAGGGAGATGAGTCAGCCAAGGACTGTCAGTCACTTCAGTAGTCTGTGAAGGTTTTCACGGTGGTCGGTGGTCGTTGCTGAGGAGGTGAATCCCAGTAGAAAGAACCCCACAGTTGGGTTCCCAGCCGTACCGTAGCTTTCTCAGTGAGCCCCAGGTCCTAGAGAGAGACCTCGTCTCAGAAACCAAGTGAATAGCTCTTGTGCATTCTCACTTAGGCCTCAGTGTGAAAATAAATCCAAGAAGTCATGGAGTTAAATATGTCATTTCGAGATACTGTGTTTCTTGCTTTATAACCACCCCTGCATGTCTGCATGTCATCCTTCCAAGGTAGCCCCAGTTGTCTGTGCTCCCTCCCTCCCTCCTTCCCTCCCTCCCTCTCTCGCTGTCATAGTATCTATGTTTTTGTTCTTGATATGAGCTTCTCTTTGAGATTAAGTCTTTGGTTCATCCAAATTACAAGTTACTGAAATTGGTCCAAGTGTGAAGCAGTGATATTTAAATCATTAGCTTCACCCAGAGAATTTGGGAAACATGAAGGCTAAACAGATTTCATCATGAGGTGGAGAACCCTAACATGTTCACGACTTGACAAAAGTGAGCCATCCTGTGACTTCTTGAACAAAACATGACCAATAGGGCCCTCTACTTAAGACTGAACAAACATGGGATTAGAGAGATGGCTCAGCAGACAGGAACACTTGCTGTTCTTGCAGAGGACCCTAGTTTGGGTCCCAGCTTCCACATCAGCTCCCAGCCTCCTGTATCTTAAATCACCCCTGATCTGAGACTCTCTTCTGGTCTCTGTGGGTACCTGTTCCCATGTGACTCACACACTATACTCAGCTACAGACACATAAAAATAAATACGTCTTTTTGAAAGCCGAGCAGCCATAGTGCTCTCCTTTGCAGCTCTGTTCCTCCCTGCTCAGCTTTCCTGATAGGCGGGATTTCTGGATACATGGGAATATTTGTGATCATGTCATCACTCTGCTTCTCACCTTGTCCTTCACCTCCTTTCCCTATGAGTGACACCCTGAGCCACCTCTTCAGCACAGTTCCTTGTGATGTGGCTGTAAGGGACAGCTGCCTCCTTCAGCGTGGACAGTGGGATCAGTTGTAGGCATTTTTGGTCCATCTTAACCCTCCCTGCTTACCCCCACCCCATCTATTCTTTTGCTTCTTATCATTGTTTATCCTTAGACCATTTTGTCTACATATAACAAAGTGCCTTGAGGAATGGGTCCCTTAGCAGCTGGCATGGTATTCGGGCCCCTGGCAGCATCTAATCTGGGACTTGGGAGCATGATCACTTAGGACATTACTAAGGACTTGGTGTTGATTTAGCAAGCCATTCTGAGTCCTGCCTATATATCTTCTCTTGTAATCATCATTTTAGCCTCATGAAGACGTGCTACTACTGACTCTGTTTCACACATAAGAAAATGAAGACCCAACACTTCTGCGAGGGTGCACACATAGGTCTGTCTGCTAAAGCTGGCCTCTCCCAGTTGCCATCAGAAGGCTTTGAATGTCCTGCACACTCCGTTGGAGAGTTCCTGCATCTTAGACTTTGCACTCCTAGGGAAGATTTTTCAGAGCTCTGGATTTACTTTGTAACTGTTATTAGCAATGGCTCTGGATCATTTCAATTCAAAGAGCACTCTGAAGTTGCAATCCCAGCTTCCTTCCTACCCCTCCCACAGCCTCAGAAGTAGCCAGGCACTGTTTCTTTAGCCAACTATCTTCTTCCTCCTTTCTAGTCTTATCATTGCTTTCTGCTGAAAGCATCAACCCTTGGCCCTTGGCGTGGCCCTTAAGGTCTTTCATTCCCTGGTCCTAGTCTCATTTTCTCTCTGCACTCTCTTCTGCCAGTCTTATCACAAAACATAGGGGTGTCATACATGAGCCTAGCCCTCCTTCATGAACTGGATAAACTCAGACCTCTTTCATGCTCTGTCCTTGAACCGGTTCAGCTCACGTTATTACTTCCTTCAGATTTGAACGCCACGCCTCCTCTCTTCTCTCCCTATTACCTTCCTGCTCACCTTGCAAAGGCTTTGACCTCTGTGAGGCCTCTTCACTTGAACCTAGCCTGTGTGACTCACTCCTTTGTCTGGGCTCATAAATGTGTGTTTGTATTTCATTATTACCTTTGTTCGCTTCTGCTCTGTATTTTAGTGTGTTCTCTTCAGATCTGAAAGCCACACATTCTTGCCTGAAGGTTAGATCCATTTAACTTAGCTCTGTGTGCCCCAGAGCACACAGCATGGTGCCCAGGCACTTCTGGGATGTTATTAAGCAGAGATGGCAGTTGTCATTTTGTTGAGGGCCCACTGCTAGGGAAAGCTAGGCTCAGTGACCTCTGATCCCAGTTACTTCAGATGCTGAGGCAGGAGGATCTCAAGTTCAAGGCCAACCTGTACAACATGGTGAGACACTGTCTTAGAATAAAGGGTTTAAAAAGGGCTGAAGACAGAGGTTACTTATAGAGCGTCTTCCAGAAGTGTGCAAGTCCCTGGGCTCAAGCCTCATTACTTGAGAAAGGAAAAAAAAAAAAAAAAGGAGCAGTAGGTGATTGGTTCTAAGACGTGGTTTAGAAGTGTAGCTGTTCTTCCCACACTACAGATGAGAAAACTGAGTTCCAGAAAGATGCTTATCAATGAGTAGATAAGGCAAGAAGCAGCCATTTGTGTACACTATGTGATGGACTTGTCACCATGACAACTAAGCAGTACACAGTCATGACTTACCAAGATTACAAATCTCTAGTTCTTCTGTAAGTTTTCCTGTTGCCTAGTTTCTTCATCTGTATCCATTCTGGATGCTGCACACACACACACACACACACACACACACACACCACACACACACCACACCTTGATTCCACTCCTTCTTTTACCTGTTCAGTGTCTTTTGGATATCCGTAGTAGCGATGTCCACAGTTGGAAAGCAAGGTTCCAGTTATGGATCTAGAGCTTCTGTTTCTCGAATGACTGTCACGTCCTTGTCATGTTAAAGTCAAGGCAGTGGTAGCCTAGACACACAGTGAGTGCCACATGCTCTGAGCCATAGTAAGCTCAGCTACCTCATGTCCCGTGACCCACAGTCAAGCTTGGGACTCCATTTTGGGCCATGAATAGCAGAGATTTGTGTGGCTTGCTAAAAGGAAAAGAATGTGTTAGCTCAACAGGCGATTTGTTGAGGATGTGTTCGATCAACAGCCAGTGGTTTGAAAGGAACAGAGTGTCAGGTAAGGACAGAAAGTGTGACAGTCCCCAGCATGCAGATCTCCCTGACAGTGTGTACAGTGTGTTTCAGTGCTCCCGAAATCCTCCTGCCCCTGTTCCCTGCTTCCTCAGTCTGCTTGACCGTCTCAAGCTGATCATATTACTCATCTGCTTTTGGACAGAGAGATGGTAGGGCCCTCTGGGTTGAGTCCACCCATCTCCTGCTTATAGCACCAGTGGACTTGAAAAAAATCTAAAAAATCCCGGAAAAACAGTAGATTCCGGATGGCCTTGAATTCAGTAGGTGCTGTTGCCGTGAACAGCTTCACTGTCTAAACAGTGAAGCTGGCTTGAGAGAGACATGGAGTTTCTCTGAGTCCTATACTTCAGAGCTTCAGACCAAAGTCTCAACTTCAGGGAACCCTTCCATCTTGACACCACAGCCACTGTGATGAGCCTTCCTTCTCTTCTGACCTCAGAGAGTACTCAAGCCAATGAAGACCATGCACTGATTGAGGTTCCCTAACCCAGAAACACCAAACCTTTTGTCTCCCCAGCAACATGCCATGGTGGGCTACAGTTGCACACAGGTGCACTGAATGCATTCCTACATGCATATCCTTCAATCTGTGTATATATGGTATGGGTGTCACATGAATTTTGGTTTGCACATAGGCCTCAGTCTAAAGCTATTTCAACATTGGAGATGCAGACATTCTAAGAGCCAGAGGCACTTGAGATGCAAGCCATCTCTGGCTTCTGAAGTGGTCTTGTGTGCAGTAATCCACCAGGACCCCGTAGCTCAGCTCACGGCTGAAGACTTCCCTCCAATAAGTTCTAATAAAGCGCACTCTGTGAAACCCTATCATCAAATAATAAAAGAGCAGCAGAGTAAATGTACAATTCATGAGATTAATATAGAGCAGGGAGACAATCTTTTTTTTCTAATAATCTTTACTTTTATATCCTCCTTTATGGGGGTGCTGTTTAATTTCATGTTCATTTACTTTAATTACTTCTTGCATGTAGTTTTCATGGAAGTTTGCCATTTTCCAACATCTAAAAGATGGCTTAACTTGAGTTTCACTTCAGACCCTGTTAGAATTAATATATAATAAAACCCAATATGTATATTTCTCATTTTTCACCTCAAAGGATTATTCATCATAATAGAATCATCGATTTTTCCCCCGCAGGGAGATTTTTATCAGGCTTACAAGTCAAATTAGTTGAATGCATTTCTTCTGTTCATAAACACAGAGATGTACTCTAGAAGTGTCTTCACACCAGATTGCAGTAATTCAACATTTCATTGCCTCAAGATCTCAACTAGCAGATGACCAGGAGAGGGGGAAAGACACTGTAAATGAACTGACCTAAAGGTGGATTTCTAAGAAGGGAGAATTTGGAGTCTTGGGGGAAGAAAGAAGAGATAGAAAACAAAAGTGTAATTCAGGAATGAGTGTTTGTTAGATATTCTTTTTAAAACAAGAGAGATTTCTCCCTGACTGTAAACAAAAGCATTTTAGAGGGACAGGATTCCAGGTGTTGGTGGTGATGTTTATTTCCCTGTGACATGGAGGCTGCATCAAGATTTAGGAGGTGCTGCGTTAGCTATTGCTTGAGATATTCCAGTTTGGAGGATGCTCACCTTAGATGCAAAGCAAATCCTGATGGACAGTCGTGGGTGTAATGGCCCTGACAGATTTGCTTTGCTGCATGCTCTGTGGGAAAATATTGGTTATGAAACCATGGAAAGCCCTTGCAAGAATGGTGGGGGGATTGTTATCCATTCAGGTGTGTTTATTAAGGGAAGTTGTGGTAGTCAGTGGGCCATTGGGTCTGTCTCTGTCTCTGTCTCTGTCTCTGTCTGTCTGTCTGTGTACACAGGTGCATATATTTTTTGCATATGTATATGGGTGTGCCCTAGAGAAAAACTTTAGGTGTATTTCCTCAGGTTTCATATGAATTTTACATTTATTTTTATTCTTATTCTTTGAGGCAGGGTCTCCCACTGGTCTGGAATTCACCTAGTATGCTAGGCTGGGGTCCAGTGAGCCTGTGGGAGCCGCTAGTTTCTGCCTACTTGGCACTGGGGTTACAAAAGTGTGCCACTACATCTATCTCTATTGGTTTTTTTATTTGGGTGCTTGGGGTCAAGCCTTATTGTTCATGCTTGTGAGACAAGTTTTTTACTGACTGAGCCATCGAGCCCAGCCCAGCCCAGCCACTGGTTCTTAGCATGAGGCAGTACTTAGCCTCTCCTCACACTGTCTGGACTGCTTCATGCCATTTGCTCTGACTCCATCCCCTGTGAGGAGAATTCTGGGGACATTCTTTACCTAGAATTCACAACCTGGAAAAGCTTCCTCATCCTGTAGCGTGGAGCCAGAGGGACCTTGTATGAAGGACAGGATTTAGGTGAGGATGAGCCATAGTGGGAAACGCTGGGGATGGAGGGAATCTGCAGAAGCCGGTGGGATCCTGTGCAGGGATAAGGAGGAGAGGCTGTCTTCAGGGCTAATAATAAAGCCCTCTTCAGTATGGAGCTGAAATTCACCTTCTCTAGTAGTTTTGTTCAAGACTGAGAATAAAAATGGTTATGATTGATGAAGCACCCTGTGTATATCTAGCTGTAAGTTGGACTAGAGGGACGTTTAAATCACCCAAATGAAAGATTGCATTATCATGAGCATTAATATGGAACAGTTAAGTGTGTCATTGCTGAGCCTGGGTCCTGGCATTTGTGGAGCTTGGGGAGGCCAGCCAACCAAAAAGGAGACACTTTCCGGCAAATGCCAGTCTACGCTGAGGCGTGACCAGTAAATACAACCTCCTCTCCCCCCCCCCCCCCAACCTGCACCTGCACCCGTGTGTGCGTCTGTGTGTGTGTGTGTGTGTGCTCACAGGCATACACATCCACACAGGTGCCTGTGCCCATATGTGCAGGCCTGTGTGTGAATGACAGAGGACAACCTCAGCTGTCCTTTCTGAGGCGCTGTCGACCTTCTTTTCCTTAGATGTCTTTCACTGGCCTGGTGCTCACCAAGGAGGCTAGTAAGGCAGTGAGCTGCTGGAAGTGGGCTGTCTCTACCTTTGCAGTGCAGGGGATGAAGCAGCAGGGTTCTAGGTTTCAGAGTCTGCTCCTAATGCTTGTGAGGCAAGTGCACACTTAGCTGCGCCGGCTCTGCTCTCCTAGCAGTTATTTTTTTTGTTTTGTTTTGTTTTTTTAATTTTTAATATTTTTATTACATATTTTCCTCAATTACATTTCCAATGCTATCCCAAAAGTCCCCCATAGCGCCCCCCACTTCCCTACCCACCCATTCCCATTCTTTTTTTTTTTTTTTTTTTTAATATTTTTATTACATATTTTCCTCAATTACGTTTCCAATGCTATCCCAAAAGTCCCCCATAGCGCCCCCCCACTTCCCTATCCACCCATTCCCATTCTTTTGGCCCTGGCATTCCCCTATATTGGGGCATATAAAGTTTGCAAGTCCAGTGGGCCTCTCTTTCCATTGATGGCTGACTAGGCCATCTTTCGATACATATGCAGCTAGAGACAAGAGCTCCGGGGTTCTAGTTAGTACATCATGTTGTTCCAACAATAGGGTTGCAGATCCCTTTAGCTCCTTGGGTACTTACTCTAGCTTCTCCATTGGGAGCCCTGTGATACATCCAATAGCTGACTGTGAACATCCACTCCTGTGTTTGCTAGGCCCCAGCATCGTCTCACAAGAGACAGCTATATTTGGGTCCTTTCAGCAAAATCTTGCTAGTGTATGCAATGGTGTCAGCGTTTAGAAGTTGATTATGGGATGGATCCCTGGGTACGGCAGTCTCTAAATGGTCCATCCTTTCATCACCACTACGAACTTTGTCTCTGTAACTCCTTCCCTGGGTGTTTTGTTCCCAATTCTGAGAAGGTGCACAGTGTCCACACTTTGGTCTTCATTCTTCTTGAGTTTCATGCGTTTAGCAAATTGTATCTTAAATCTTGGGTATCCTAAGTTTTGGGCTAATACCCACTTATCAGTGAATACATATTGTGTGAGTTCTTTTGTGATTGTGTTACTTCACTCAAGATGATGCCCTCCAGGTCCATCCATTTGGCTAGGAATTTCATAAATTCATTCTTTTTAATAGCTGAGTAGTACTCCATTGTGTAAATGTACCATAATTTCTGTATCCATTCCTCTGTTGAGGGACATCTGGGTTCTTTCCAGCTTCTGGCTATTATAAATAGGGCTGCTATGAACATAGTGGAACATGTGTCCTTTTTACCGGTTGGGACATCTTCTGGATATATGCCCAGGAGAGGTATTGCTGGATCCTCCGGTAGTACTATGTCCAGTTTTCTGAGGAACCGCCAGACTGATTTCCAGAGTGGTTGTACAAGCTTGCAATCCCACCAACAATGGAGGAGTGTTCCTCTTTCTCCACATCCTCGCCAGCAACTGCTGTCACCTGAATTTTTGATCTTAGCCATTCTGACTGGTGTGAGGTGGAATCTCAGGGTTGTTTTGATTTGCATTTCCCTGATGATTAAGGATGTTGAACATTTTTTCAGGTGTTTCTCTGCCATTCGGTATTCCTCAGGCGAGAATTCTTTGTTCAGTTCTGAGCCCCATTTTTTAATGGGGTTATTTGTCTTTCTGGAGTCCACCTTCTTGAGTTCTTTATATATATTGGATATTAGTCCCTTATCTGATTTAGGATAGGTGAAGATCCTTTCCCAATCTGTTGGTGGTTTTTTTGTCTTATTGATGGTGTCTTTAGCCTTGCAGAAGCTTTGTAGTTTCATGAGGTCCCACTTGTCAATTCTCGATCTTACAGCACAAGCCATTACTGTTCTATTCAGGAATTTTTCCCCTGTGCCCATATCTTCAACTCCTAGCAGTTATAACTCTAAACAGATTAATTATAAAACATATCAGATTTATTGTATGTGTATGAGTATTTTACCTGAATGTATATATGGGTGCCATATTTATGGCTGGTACCTGTGGAGGTAAGAGGAGGGTTTTACATGCCTTGGAATTGGGATCACAGCTGGTTATGTGCCACCATGTGAGTACTGGGAATTGAACCCAGGTCCTCTATAAGAACAGCTAGTGCACTTAACCACTGAGCCATCTCTTCAGCCCCTTAGTAGCCCCTATTTGTGCATGTTTAACCTGTCTTTTTTAGTTACATGGTAATGGGCTCAAAGGGGATCCCTGGTGTTCTTATTGTGAAGGGACAATTAAGATGGAAACAGAAGGAAGAATTTATTTCCACTGAGAACTAGGGAGAGCATGAGAAAGTGCACACACTAACTGATCAAGGGCATGGAATGAGGTTACTTCAGTGTTTGGATTTTTTTTTTTTTTAACATTCTTATTTCCACTAATGTGATTGAGAAACCTGTGGACCCATAGATGTTAACCCATAGAGAACCAATTGAAAATGACAGAAATCAAGCCATTCTTAGGTTTTAAAAAGATTTGTGCCGGGCATGGTGGCGCACGCCTTTAATCCCAGCACTCGGGAGGCAGAGGCAGGCGGATTTCTGAGTTCGAGGCCAGCCTGGTCTACAAAGTGAGTTCCAGGACAGCCAGAGCTATACAGAGAAACCCTGTCTCGAAAAACCCCCCAAAAAAAAACCAAAAAAAAAAAAATTTGTTATTTTTGTGTATGGATGTTTTCATGGTGCCTTTTATGCACCAGTGTATGCAATACCACAGAGGCCAGAAGAGGACGTCAGATCCCTTCAAATTAGACTGACAGACGGTTGGGAGCCTGTGTGCTGTTGCCAGGAACCAGTCCTAGGTCTGTACAAGGAGAGTGCTTTTACCTGCTGATAGCTGCTGGGTCCTCTCCAGACTCATCTTTTATTTTTAAATATAATTGCTTTTTATTATATACTTTTTAGGTGTTTGTATGTGTGTTACTTCTGGGTGTGCCTTGTGTTTGTAGAAGCTGAAAGCTATGGTCAGATCTCCTAGACCTGGAGTTACAGGTGGTCCTTAGCTACCTCCTTTGGATGCTGAGAAAGCCATTCCAGCCCTCTGCGGGAACAACAAATGCTTTCTACCACTGAGCCGTCTGTTGGTCCCCATTCTTAACTTTTTTATCTATTGCAGACTAAAGTGTTTTTCTTCAAGTAATATAGAGTGTGTGTTGATATAAAAGAATGTGTCCAATGTGCAAAAATATTTTCAGAAATCTTAATTTACGGCTCTTTTCAAAACTGAGGAGAAATGCAGCATTTGGAAGTAATATCTATACATGTCTACTGTGTAAATAAACATGTTACTTCTATGTCTAGGTGTTTAATTGCTTATTTAAATGAGCAAATACCGTCTACATAGCTTTTTTAAGTTGTCTTGTTTATTAATGGTGGACACTTTTTTCTTTTAATTTTTGTTCTTGTTTTTTTGTTTGTTTGTTTTTATTTTTTAATTTTTTGAGACAGGCACTCACTATGTAGCTCTGGCTGTCTTGGAATCCACTAAGTATACCAGGCTGAACTCACAGAGATCTGCCTGCCTCTGCCTCCTAAGTGCTGGGATTAAAGGCGTGCACTATTATACCAAGATGGACTTTTAAATACATAGGTTGATCTACTTATTGTAGGCTAGGGATGTCTAAATAGCCGTTCATTTCCCTGTATCTGCTGGCGGTAGTCTTGGCTGACATCGGGGGTGGTAGTGATAGCACCCTGCTACCCACTGTTTTCATGTAGGAACCACAGGGCCAGATGCCAATGGCCTGTCTCTCCACCTTGGTCTAGCCGTAGAAGGAATGGACATACTTAGCATGCTGGCTGATATTAGTTTTCCATTTTTCCAGAGGAGGGTGCCATAGCAGCCCAGTGTTTCCGAAGGATGCTGACCTTGCAACCGTAGCCATGTAACTGACCCAGAATTGATTTGGAGGTTATTTGGAGTTTTTGAGGTAGGATGTCACATTGTATCTCAGGCTGGGCTCAAATTAATTATGTAACCTGAGCTGGCGTTGAACTCAGGGCAGTCTCCTGCTTTGGCCTGAGAGTATTGATGTGGTATAGTTGATGAGTGCTTTCCAAGTTCTTATTGCCACCAAACACAGTGTATAGTATGTGCTAATAGTGCTATAGATGTAAGCTAATTAAAAGGGTGAGGTGTATGGCAATGGCTTAGTGGACAGAGTGCTTGCTGCCCAAGCCTGAGAGCCTGAGTTTGGATCCCAACTTGGTTATGCATGAGCTGATAACTCCAACTCTGTTGGGAGCTTGGATGAAGCCATGACAGGAGCACGACTGAAGCTTACTGACAGTTCTAGACTCAGTAAAAAAGACTTTGTTTTCAAAAGAGTAAGGCAGAGAATGATAGAGCCAGGACTCCCCCAACATAGTTCTCCAGCATGATACATGTGTGTTCATGTCACATACATATGCGTATACACAAGAACATACAAACATGTAATCTCAAATTTTTCAAAGAGGATCACAACTGAATTAAATGCTTAAGGATTTCATTGAGAAGAGAGAGAAGAGAAAACTATAAAATGACATCTTTGCAAGTAGAGTGCTCGCTAAGGGATTTGACAGTGCCCCTGTGATTCATTAACACTGAATATTGATGCTGCTGCTAACAGCAAGCAGCAATTATTGAGCACTTACTATGTGCCTGGTAAGGATTTAGACATATGTCATGTCTTTTAATTCTTGATATAACCTTGTATGGTTATGGCTACCTCTGTTATTTAAATATTCTAGTTGTGAACTCTCAGGTTTAGAGAGTTCATGCTAGTTCCTCAAGGCTACACAGCCTGAACTTAGACAGCCAGGTCAGCTGATGTTTCTGGAGCAACGTTGGAGGTACCTGATCTCCTTGTACTGTCCACTGCCAGCTGCAACAGTCTGTAGCACTGGACCGGCCTACCTCTTCCGACTATTAGAAGGTGAGTTTTGGTTTGCTTTTTTGACCTGACTCTTCCACCAGCACCCAGGATCCATGTTTTTACCAGGCTTCTCTTCCAATTCTGGTACAACCTGGGGAAGTGGCACATATTGAATGCTCCAGGCCACAGCTGCTTCACTCAGGCCTAGAGACAGGCCACACTCCGGATCCTGCTCCAGCTGGCTGTCTTCCTGTGTGTGCATCAGGGGCACCTACAGCCAGTGCAGGTTGAGCCGAAGACGCCATTGTTCCATTCCTTCTGAGTAATCCTGTTGTGTGTGCTTTGCCTTGGGAAACACAAACCAATATCTACTCCTCCAGATAGGGTACCAGCAGCTGAATAAAGTAATAATTCCACAGTTGGCATCTTGGGGAACCATTGAGGTCATGGGAGTGACCCACAGAGCATGGGTGACCCCAAAGCAGCTGAAACACTGAGAAATCTCATCCTGGCATCTGTGATGACATTCCTGTAGTTGCATAGATGGAGCCCCCCACTTCAGGTAACTTTCCATACTCTGTAACCTCGAGCACCTCCTGAGACCCCAAGACCCTATACAGCTGGAAACAAATTACATCCAGCTGACAGGAGAGTCAAGAAAGGGTGTCTGAGATCACAGCATCTAATGACCCTCATACTACCTCCTTCTATGAGGAAAAGACATGAGCAAGATCTTGGGCGTCTCGTATTGGATGCTCATCACCTCTCTGATGAAGATGGTAATGACTGCTGTACAGGGCACAGCATTCCACAACAGGTCCTAGCATGGTCTAAGTCTGCTCTTACGTGCTAGAATAGGAAGTCTGGATCACTGACTCAGAGTTGACTGTGTGTCTGGGGCCTGTATGTGCCAGTTTTCCTACTGTGTGCCCAGGTTTGTCATGAACCTATAGTCCTAGGATATTTTGTGTCATTTTGCTGTGATTTGGTTGATTTGTTGTAATAAACATTGAGCTAAACATGGTACCTTCTAGAAGGATGGTTGCCAGGCCAAGTCTTTGAAGGCCTTAAACAAAGCTGGCCCAGGCCAGGGAGGAGGAGGTTCCTGGTCTGCATTTGAGATTCTCTGAAGACCAAGGTAGTTTTCTACAGTGACAGGTTTTCATTTGTTTGTTTGTTTTTTGCAGAACCCCCAAGATACTTGGAGAAATGGTTAATTACCTTGCCTTGGTTCTGTGAAGGAAAGTTTTATTTTTCTCTCTCTCTCTCTCTCATCATTGTTGGGTTCTGGGAGGAGTCAATTATTGCATATCCACAGAACCCCTTCCACAGAAAACTTCATCCACAGTAGCCAAGCCTATAAGGATGTTTATCATTTACTTACTATATCTGAACGATAGCAGCCCAAGACTGATCTGGTACCCCAATATGTCAGAGTGTTAGACTCATGGCCACAAGATGACTGCACAGACACCAGGCATTTCCTTTTTAATTGGAACATTTTAAGGCCCAGAGTGAGTGGGGGAAATGTCAGTCAGTGAGGCAGAACATTTAATCATGTGCCCTTTCCTTTGTCAAAGAAGGAAACCTTCCCAGGCATTGCCCCACATGTCTTTGGTCAGGGCTAAGTTATATGACATTTTGGTTTGTATGAAAATCTCCCTACCCACCCAGGGGCTCATGCGTTTGAATACTTGCTGCCTAGCTGACTGTGTGTCTGAACAGTTTGAGAAGATTATAGAAGCTTTAGAAGTTGGAGAGTTGGTGGAAGGGTGTGCCATTGGGGGCAGGCCTTGAGGTTTCCTAGCCCCAGCCCCTCTTTGTCCTTCCTGGATGCTTCCCTGCTGCCAGCTTGGGTCCTGCTTCTGTTGCTAGGATGTGAAATAAGCCCAGATAAAACCCACTCTTGTCAATTTACTCTCTGGTCAGCTATTTGGTCGCAAAAACTTGAAAGTAACACAAACAAGTAACCATCCTAACTACCGAGGGAGTCAAGGAGCACGAAGTGGCAGCTTACTCCATAAGTGGGAAGCTAAGAGAATTGCGGTGTAGCAAGCTATCCCTCTATGTGGGGAGAGAGAAGGATGGATAGGCACTACCGACTTGCAGTTAATTTGCAGTGGAGGTGCATTTTGGGATTCCTGCATCATTATGAAAACAGGAATTTCTGGGTATAAGGATCAGGGGAATAAAGAGGACCCTTGCTACAGACTACTCCCCATCTCTGTTGCAATGTCTATCATTCCCCCTCCAAAATGCTTCTTAGATGGCTCAACTTCCTGCCTGAAGCCACATAGACCAGGATGTATCACAACCCACACTTGGTATTGTGTGTGACCTGCAGGCCCACGACTGTGGCCTTTGATTCTGTTATTTGTTCATTGTTAAAGACCCACCACCACCACCCCTGACACACACAGGTCTGATACATCTCTAACATCACGGCTCAGCAGTTAAGAGCACTGACTGCTCTTCCAGAGGTCCTGAGTTCAGTTCCTAGCAACCACATGGTGGCTCACACCATCTGTACTGGGGATCTGATGCCCTCTTCTGGTGTTTCTGAAGACAGTGACAGTGTGCCCACACACATGTAAATTAAAAAAAAGAAAGAAAGAAAGAAAGAAAGAAAGAAAGAAAGAAAGAAAGAAAGACAGCAATGCCAACAGCCTTCCTTTTTTCCTGTTTTTTTGTTTTGTTTTGTTTTGTTTGGTTTGGTTTGGTTTTTTAAGGCAAGGCCTCCTATGGCTCAGGCTGGCCTTGAACTCCTACCAAGGTTGATCTTGTGCTTCTGGCCCTGCGGCCTTTACCTCCTGAACGAGGTTACGAGTGAGCACCACCAAGTCCTTTTTTTTTCTTTTTTTTTTTTTTTTTTTTTTTTTTTTTTTGTGATGCTCTGGCCCAGCTGCAGGGCCCGGCATATGCTAGGCAAGCATCCTATCTGCTGCTCTGAGCCTCCAGCCCCACGAGGAGTTTTGCAGCTAGATTTTTTTTTTAAGAATTATTTATTTATTTTTATTTTATGTGCGTTGGCATTTTGCCCGCATGTATATCTGTGTGAGGGTGTCATAGACACTTGTGACACATACCTGGAGTTATAGACACTTGTGAGCTGTCATATGGATGCTAGAAATTGAACTGGGATCCTCTGGAAAAACACCCAGTGCTCTTAGCATCTGAACCATCTCTGCAGCCCTTTGCAGCTAGAATTTTAAAGTCAGCCCTGGCGTTAAGCATTGTGCAGGCAGTTACAATCTCTGAGCTCAAAGAGCAGAAACAAGCAGAGGCCAGCCTGGGCTACATAGTGAGATCCTGCCTGTCAGAGGCATGGGTTGGACCCCATTGCTTCCTGGGGAATCAGGCAGACTCTCAGGTAGCTGTGGATGGAAAAGTGAGTGCTGTGCTGTGCCTCTGTTTCTATTCTACCCCTGCCCTGCCCTCTTCCCCCCTTCCTCTCTCTCTTGAATGAGCAGAGACAACCTTCTAAATCATAAGGGTGCTTTGGTCTGGTGTTCCACTGTTAGCCAATGCCAGTAGCCAGGATATCAAACAGAACAGGGAAGGTTGCTAATGGTGTCCTTTTCCGGTGAGTGGGTAGGTGTTGATACGATGTCTAGGGCCAGAAATCCCCGCCAGAGCTAGTTGCCAATTTGGACTCTGCCACTTAGCTGCTGTGTGGTCACCAGTGGGTTACTTGACCTCTCAGTGTCTTGTTCTCTGTCAAAAACTGGGAGTGATGTCAACCTGTGCCTTCCAGGGTCACCGTGGAGATGAAGTGGTACCATGGCTGCTGTGTAAAAGAGACTGGCAGCCTCCATTGCCGTTTGTCTGATGTTACTATGATTTCTAGTCCCAAGAAAGGGTGATGAATTGGGTAGCCCACAGAGACCAAGTCAAGGCCCTGATTTGCCTGTTTGGTGGCTGATGGGGAGGATAGCCTGAGCTGAAAACCAGGGAGCAGGCAGAACCCCACACCTGCTCCTCAAGCTTCTGTTACTCCTGTAAGGACCTTTCCTGCTCACCCCACTGTCACGTGTCCCCTCATAGGGTGTGGTGATTTGTATGTACCCGTGTGTGATTTTCACTACCTCTCTCTCTCGACTTAAGGTTGTTGTTAGTCATTAGGTCATTAAAGATTAATGATATATTATAATTAATAATCAAACTCATCAGAATTATTCAAGGGTTGTTGACCCTGCAATCCAAATATAGATGGCCATGGATGATGTGGGTAGCTGCCTGCTTCTCACTTTGTAACTAAAAGTAAATCACTAACCCAAGACTCAGTTTGCCATGCCTGTGAAATGGGGAAAATACGCTAAGAATGCCTCGGCAGGGAGGCTGTCTTCTGCTTCCGTGGTGTATTGGATAAGTGGAACTTGGCATCGTCAGGATATCGTAGCAGCCTGGGTGAAAGGTGCTGTCAGTGTTCGTCTGCTCTACTTTGCCTCTTCCTGTAACATACAGCAGTGCTGGTCCAGTGCACGCTGCTCAGACATACACAGGAGTACTGAGATCAGCGCATTCACATTCTCAGGGTTGTATGGATCAAGGATAATCGTACAGTGCCTCCAGGGAGCTGAGATTTTGGTGTGCTGAAAGTAATATCTATTCAGGCAATGGAAATTTTATATGATTGACAATGGAAAATATGTCTGTATATACATCTGTATGTAATTTATGTATGCATGTATATACATCTTACGTAATTTATGTATGTTAGTTTTGAGAACATATATACATGTGCTTGTCTTTATATGGACACTTATTATTTATACATGGCCTATATTTTACATAGTATTTGTATGTTTTTATAGATTTACATATAGATATATTGAGTATATAAATATATTGATGTTAGTTTTTTCATGTGCATTTCTTATATATATCATATTTTACAAAACATGTATATAGTGATCTTTTGTGTTTATAAGTGCTTGTGTGTTTTGTACATATATATGTTTGTATATGTGTGCATATACTGTATTTATGTGTATGCTGTGTATATATGTTACATGTATTTGTATCTATGTCTATTATATGTATATGGTGTAGCATGAATATATGTATATGTCGTATATGTATGTTGTATGTGATGTGTGCTATATTGTATGTGTAGACATATGTTGTATGTCATGTGTGTTGTGCTTTATATGCTGTATGCATGTGATTTTGTGTGTGTGTTGTGTGTATATACGTAAGTGCATGTTTGTGTACAACATTCTGATTGAGTGTGGTTTCTGGTGTCCCACAGCCTGGGTTCAGATCCTAGCTGTCTTCCTTCCGAGCTGTATGACCACAGACAGTTACCATAACCAGTCTGTGCCATTCTTTTCTCATGTGCAGAGTGGAATAATGACAGTGCTTGCCCTCCACAGTACATGAGGAGTCATTGAGCTGGCGTATGATATGCAGAATGTAGGTAGTACCTACACTAATGATGGTCTCTTATCTCACTGCTGCTGGGAGCCAGGTGCTTGGTCACTTGAGCCATGGGTTGCTCCATCTCTGATCTGAGCCATGACCATCAGGGACCGCCTAACCTGCTTCACTTGTCATTTGCTGTGATCATCTGAGTTCTCCTGACTGTGGGTCCTGATTTACCAGCAAACAAGGGAATACAATTGAGGGGAAGGTTATAATAGCTTCATGAGATCCAGGGATTTCAGATGTAAGTGGCGGAGGTCTGTCACTGCTGTGTTTTTAGTTTGCATGCACATGAGAGTTGGTGTACATTCAGAGGTGGAAAGCTACAAAAAAAAAAAAAAAACTTTATTTTGAGTTCTTGTATTGCAAGATGCAGTTGTGGGGACCAAGGACAACCCCAGATAGCTAGCTAATAAGGATTTTCTTTCCTGTCTCTTTCTCTTTCCCTTCCTTCCTTTCTTCCTTCGTTCATTTCCCTCTCCCTTTTTGTTCATTCATGTTGTGTCAGTTCCTTCTGAGCTCTTAGAAATGTGCTATACACTAGAGCCCTGTCTTTACCACTATGTTTGAGTCTTTTTGCAGTCATTTCTCTCTTTTCAGGGACATGTGCCGTGTATGATTTTAAAGCTTGAGCCAGCCAGCACACACTCTTTCACCATCCCAGTAATTTCTGCATCGTATCTGTAGTTAAATGTGCCTGCTTGGTTGGCTATACCCATCAGCAAACTAGTAGTGCCCAGAAGAGAAGGTGCTGATTGGTCACATGTGGCTGATGACTCCCCTGCCAAAAGCTGGGTGCTTGAGCTGCCCTTTAACCAGGAGAATGGAGAATGGGTATCCCTGCAATGAAGAGCACTGAGTTCAGTGATCAGGCAAACCAGCAGGCAGAAACCAGCTAGTCCTCTATTTCCCTTTAGTTTCCAAAGCTGGTGATTTGGTTAAAATCCCACATGTGTCACTGCCTGCTTTTTGCCTCCAGAGTGTATTGCAGCCCCAGGCTTGACTTTATTGACAGGATCAGCACTGGCCCACCTCTATTGGCTTCCCTGCAGTCTAGAAACCCCTGCCTTTCCCCCAGAGGGCTGATAAATGGCCTTCTCACTTCCAAGATCAATGTGTGACAGAGGAAGCCATCTGGCATATGTCCCATTGTCCTTTCTGTCTGCCCAAGGAAGAGGCACACTAGAGGCAGAAGGTCGCAGCTTCGGGAAGCATTGCTGTCCCTCAGAAGTCCCCTTGATTTTGGAACTGTTGGACAGAAACACCACAGGAACCAAATGCCTGCCAGAGGCTTTTCTTTTGGTGGAATTTCCCATCAGAATTGAGTTGCAGAATAATACATAATAAAAATGATTTTTGAATAAAATTATAAGTTTGAGTGTTCTGCATAATACTTTTCCTAATATTGGATAGATTTCTTTCAAAAAAAAAAAAAGATGCCTGCACTGAACTCACTGGCCCATTTCAATTTTTATTGAAACAAATAAACCCAATAAAAACACTTAGGCTGAGAGCCCTAGCACCACAATGGAAGAATCACCCAGTATTGAATGTATTGATTTATTTATTTACTCCAACTGGAAAATCGAGTATTGTGTTAATGTCTTTTATAAGAATCACACTACTCGATGAAATGGCTAATTTATTTTAGCGTACACATAAATAGCTAGCAATTTTCCATGAGACAGGCTAATGAAAATGCTGCCATGGAATTGTTTCTACGCTGAGGAGTGACTGGGGCAGGTTATGATTGGCTGAGTGCTAAGACGCACTGAACTGGCCATCATATCTGTGAACTTTTGAACTGCTAGTTCTGCCGTGTGATTTATTGATTTTGCTATCTCTCTGTTTAGCTCAACTTTAGTTTTTGCCCAGCAGTGCAGATAAGTGGCATAGGAGATTTAATTTCATGGGTATTTGGGGTTAAAAACCTATCTTTAAGAAGAATGCTAAACATGTTTTAATAAAACATGAGTTGCAGGGGTTTTAGGTTTCTGTAGGCTAGGGATCTGATAAGAAACAAGGCAAGACAGTTTAGAGGCCAGCCCCAGGTTCCCAGCCGGGGAGAGGAGGAACTTTCTGAGCTCTGCCAGTCGCACCAGGACCCACGTGTGTTTAATTTGCTCCATTGGGCCCTGCCCGTTCTTAATTACATGTATCATTTAGTCACCCGCCTGGCTCTTGTACACGCATCACATTTTGCCTCTCTGCCTGGACCAGGGATCAACTCCAGGGTTCTTGCTGGCAACATAATACAGTCTTGCTCCCCTCCAGGATAGATGCTGAGTTCTGGTGGTATTTAAATGTCCTCCTCTGGGCTAGGTAGCTCAAGAAAATCTGCTTCAGAGTGTGGGCTGGACTCCTGCTCAGCTTGGCTGATGTGCTGGCTCTGTGCAGAACGCAGATGTGTGTTCTGGTCCACATCAACAGTGTCTCGGTCAGAGCCTGCCCTGACCTTTGGAGGAGATGGTTCCCTGGTGCTCTGGGGGTAGGGCTGCAAGAAGGAGCAGAATCCTCGGGGAGATCAGCCCTGACTTTTTATTATTCTGCAGGAGCTGTCTTAAGTGTGTATCACCTCGGGAATTTGTTGCTGGTGCTTGTATTGTATCAGTTAATTTTTGAAGAGCGGTCAGATAACAGTATTTTAAACTTCCTTCCCCCCAGCCCTCCTCTGCAGGGGTGGCTGCAGGAGGCGGGGCAGAGCTTTATCTTGTACAAGTAACCATCTACCAGATTTCAGATCATAAATTCTGAAGCACGTGAGCGGTTAGGACTCTCTGTTTCAGTGACACAGTATGTGACTGTGAAATTTTTATGAAGGTAACGGTCTGGCACTTTGAAAATCTGAATTATTATTATTTTTTTAAAAGTACTTTTCAATGACTGAGTAATTTTAACCTTCAAGAAAAGACTGTATGAATGGTCGGAGGGTCGAGGGCTAGTGAGTATGGAGGTATGGACCTGGGCGATGGTTTGAAAATTCACATCCATTCTTTAGTGATTAAACTGGCAAGATCTTTATTTGGCTGTTAAAAGCATTTTCTGCCATTGTAGACATTTTCAGGAAATTTACAATCAGATATTTGGAAACAGCTAACACTCAAAACAGAAAAGAGGAAGAGGAGAGTGTCTTTGTAATTGGAAACAAAACTAGCAGTAAAGCTAAAAGGGGGACTGGCCCTGACACCATTAGCTGGAGGGGTGGGGGGCTGCCACATTCCATTTCATCTGAACTAGTTGTTGTTTACTTTACCATGGACATCCTAATATGGTTACCTCTGAGTTAGAGGCAGCCAAGCTGGGGGATTGAGAGCCCCCTCGGAGAAAGTGCTCAACTGGCCAAGACAATGAGAAATAATCCACAACTCCACAAAAGCCTTCCCGGAAAAGAAGTGTCAAATAAATCCCACAGAACGCAACGCCTGCTTCTGCCTCAGAGCTCCCTTATGCAAACCTGTTTCTCCTCCCATCAATGCCCAGAGCAGAGCTACATTTGTTTAGAAATATAAGCCTCTGTCTTTTCCGTTCTTGTCTCCTTATTTCCCCTTCCCTTCATCTGGATTAATTCCTTGAGACACATCTTTGCCTCCTTGTCCCCTGAGTTTTGTTCACTGGAGACCTTTACTAGGAAATTTAAGGTAAGAATGTAGCTCTAGCCTGGGACCTTTGTCACTCAAACTAATGCTTACCAGTAATGCAGACACTGGCAAGTAAGATTGCAGAGGTTTTTTTTTTTGTAGCTCGCACCCCCCCCCCCTCCCCAAACAGAGAGGTGCAGCTTTTAATTGTCATGCATGGATTCAGAAAAAAAAAAAGCCACTAGTTGTGGCTGAGATGAACAGAGAGGTGTACTCACTGGTATAAACACTGAAGAAACACCCATCTGTGACAGCCACAGCAGTGTGATTAGCAGGCTTTTCTTGTTTCTTCCAATTCTTCTCTACTTGGGGTATTTCATTTTCTCCCCCACCCCCCAACCCCTTTCTTTCTTCAACTCTCCTGATCTTTTCCCCAAATCCTTATGGTCTTGAGGCTTGCCTGTCATTAGCTGGAACTACAAGAACAAAGGTAGGTTGTTCAACTCCTGTGCTTCGAGGGAGGGCCAAGTTATTTTGGGAGGGATGTCTTCCTACTGCATGAATGGCTGACCTGGAAGGGGGGAGGGGGGGAGGTGGCGAGATCCTGTCTGGAGCCCAGGGATGGGAACGCACGCACTGTGGCGGCTTTTATGGAGTGGAGTTGATTTTTATGCAACTTAAAGAAGCCGCGGAAGCTTTGGGAGGACGGACTCTTTTGGTCCTCATAGTGCATGCCGGTCTAGCTCCGGTGTGTACATGACATTACCAAGCTGCTGCCCAGCCCCTTGGAGACCAGAGATGGCAGTTAAGGTTTCCCACTCTCTTAATGGACTTTTTTTTTTTTTAAACATGAAATAGGTTTTTTTTTTTTTCTGTTACTCTCTTAAATTTTAATGTAAGGATGTCCTTGAGTAACTGGCGTATAACTTTTCCTTTTTCCTTTGGTTGAGTTGTTTTAAATCCCGGGATAGCTCCAATTCTTTTTCTTCTAGTTTTTTTTTTTTTTTTTCTTTTTTCTTTTTTCACTAATCTTGTGGTCTGTTGAAAGCAGGGAGCAAGTTTGCTGTGTGTCAACCCTGGCACTTTGCTCTGTGCAAGTGCAAAGTAGAGAGCCGTGAGGACAAGAAATTCACCCCCACCTGAGAAGGGGGCTGCAGATTCATAATTGAAAACAAGAACAAATTAAGCCTCGGAGAGGGATATTACAGGCTATTAATCATAATAAATATGTTTGGTAACATTGTGTTGGTGTGTGCTATAGTTTTCAGTTAAAAAAAAAGTCTGTGATCAGAAGGTTTTGTTCTTTGGCTTATGAGATGCTGGGCTGTATTTATTCATTAGTTCAGACAGAGTGAAGTGAGCAGTTTGCTTCACAATTGACCACGCCCTTCTCAAGCAGATTTGAATATGTCTCCCGTCCAAGAGTAATCTCTGGTGCCTGCCCACCCCCACCCCAACATCTCAGCTAGCCTGGAACTCAAGGGCTGAGAATTATCTTTTCCAATCTCTCTGTGCTTGCACATCTGTTGGCTGGGGATGATCAGTGTACACCCACTGTAGCCTCATCAAGGGGAAGCCCTCGGCAGCACAGAAACTCTATACACATTACCAAAATGAGCTCTGCTAGCGCCAAAGTTTTCATCTTAAGAGATCGGCCACTAGTGCCTGTGGTAAAGCGGAGGGAGTGGAAGGTTCTGAGTCCAAAAGAATTCAAGTACTGCTTCAGCAGGAGAGCTGGAGTCTGTGTGGATGATGAGGTTTTTTTTTTTTTTTTTTTTTTTACATTGGGGCCATAGAGGGGGTGGCTGGAATTAGTAGCCTTTAATTAGACTGGGAGATATTCAAATTTTACAGGGATTTATGTTAGAACATGGAATGGCGGGTGGCTCTTTCCTCATTATGAATCCTCCTTGCACATAATGAGGTTCATCATTAGTTGATGGAGTGAATTTGCCCTAGCTCTACCTTGAAAGGCACATAATTTACATACTACTTCAGAGCCTACGCTTTAATGGATTCCTCGATGAATAAAATGAAAAGCTACTTTCTTTAAATTTTTGAACACTGTTTAGATAATACGATTTTAATAAGACATTCAATTTGCTTGTTAAGTATATTTGAAAGTGCTTTTTTTCCCCCCACTCTTTTTTGGGCAAAATATATTTTGGCTTGCCTTGCTTTTTGTGTATCCCAGCAGTACTTACCCTCATAGAGGGCATGTGGGGTATGTAGCTAATGGGGGTGGGAGATCTTAGGCATAGGGCTTTCTGCCGGTGAGCCCTCAGATTCTTGGCAAGCCATTTTCGATAGAAAGTATTTCTGACATGAAATGGTCATAACAAAAAGGTTTGGAAACAAGCTTGTCATGGGTGTCTGTTATTAGTGTTTTGCATAAACAAATTTTCCTTGTAAGCTGAATTTAGCTAGCAGTGAAGGCTCTCCACTTGTGCCTCCAGGTTTGTTTTAATAATAGAGGAGTAAAAACTTCCCTGGTATAGTGTGTGTGTGTGTGTGTGTGTGTGTGTGTGTGTGTGTGTGTGTGTGTTGGAAACTGCCGTGGAGCTGCGATTCAAGGGGAAATGCAGTTGGAAGCTGTCTGATATGTTATCGGGTCATCAATGGAGCAGGAGCTGTGTTCTGGTCTATGCCATAAATTCAGTTCTTGTGGCTCTGTCACTTCTCCCTTAGCTGGGACTGGGAGAGAGATCGGCTTTGACTCGGCACAGTCTGAAAGCTGATGTCTTTTCAGTAACAACTCGAGGTTAGTAATAGCATGTTATTGAATATGTACTTAGCTTGCTCAAGACAGGTCACCCCCACATGGTTAACTGTGCTTCAACCAGAGACAGGCTTCTAGTGGTTTGTCACTTGCAGGGGCTGGGAAGGTGTCTAAACAGAAGTGAAGCCTTGTTTTGATAGAATTCTTTATTACCTGAAACCGATCAGCATATATTAACATTAATAGAATAGTCTGTCATTCTTTTTTAAGTAATCTACCTCTGCTGCAGACCTGTCTACTTTAAAAAAAAATATCTTCCTCCCTTCTAAAACATATATTTGTTTAGAGAGTTTTCACTGAAGTGTACATGACAATTACAGCTGTTCATTAACAAAATTGGGTATTTGTTTTAAACTTTAACCAATCACTTTGATATGCTAATTATGGTGTAATTTAATTTGAGCCCTGTAATGATGATGCTGTTATTATGGACATAAATGATGCAGTTAAGCTGAGAGTAATCTCATTTGCATACTGTACATGCCAGTAAATTAAGCCCTTTCTTCAACGGCTTCAGCTTTAATTTTCCACCTCTTTTCACACAGCTCCTTCTCTCTCAGAAGCCCACTCCATAATGGTCCCGATGACTGTTTGATGTGAAGTTTTAGGCCCCACAGTAAGGCAGGATGGGAGATGTAACATTTAAAGGTTTCATTGTCTGGCTGAGTGCTCCTTTATGGAGGAAGGATTAGAGAGGGTGGCAGGAGACCCAAGTGTCCTTTCTGTGGGATGTGACAGTCCCACCCATCCCCCCACCTCCGTTCAAGTAATTTGAGATGCCAAATGCTTCCCACTCAGTCCTGAGTCAGACTTGAGACCTGTTAGGTGTATAGGACGTTCCCCCACTGCACTGAAGCGCATGGTCAGGGGCCTTGCTGCTTCTGCAGCAGTGTGCCTCGTGAGATTCTTTGTTATGTTTGGCGTTTAATTTAGCTCTCACGTTAAGATTTGCCAAATCCAGGCTTCCATAGATTCTTATGAACAATTTTGAGATATCAATGATTTTTTTTTTTAAGAATGTTTTTAGTTTTGTTTGTTTCCTTTCCGTGGAAGTGGAGGATGATCTACTACCTCAAATCTTTAGTAGGCTTTTCTGGGCGTGTCTGCCCATGGCTGCTCCCTTCTTGAGCCAGCCTGTGTGTGTGTGTGTGTGTGTGTGTGTGTGTGTGTGTGTGTGTGTGTGTGTTTATGCGTGCGCGAGCGCCTTTTGATAGCTTTTGGCCATCACTTTCTCATTCCCTGTGATCCAAAGAATGCGCGGAGCGTAACTAAACTCCTCTGTAGCATGAGATCCCTCCTTGTGGCTGTCGCTGAAGCCAGCGGGACTTGAGTGGATGTAGCAGAGCACTGAATTTAGCACTGTGATTTTAAGAGGGTCATAGGCCTAAAAATAGTGTGGTCTCTGTGACTCCTGCAGGCAACTTCCTTGGCCAGTGGGAGATAGAAGAAAAGCAGCCAGTGACGGCTCTCAGCTCGATTGCTTAGAGCTGCAGTAGTAGTATCTTGGGGGGAGGAGGGGATTTCCACACATCTCCCCACACTTCTTGCTAGTTGATTTCTGTTCCTATCTTTCAAAGTTCTCTGATAATAGACAGCCTTCTTAATAGTTAGGTTGCCATGGTCAGTAGCACACTGGGCAGATTCAGCCATGGCAGTTGGAATAATTAGGGGCTTTTGCCTAATTTGGGAGGTGAATATCGCCTGACTATTTTGCGTGATATGGAGTCTCACCGATGTCAGCAAGCTTGTTTTTAGGTGATTTGAATTTAAAGTGCTATAGACCCTTTAAGGGCTCATTCTTCTCTACCTTTATGCAATATAATAAAGCTGACAGGAGTGTTTGTTCACAATACCATAGTTCATATTATTCTTTTTACAAATTACCAGGTTTCTGGTTTTCACTATAATAGAAGGGGAAGAAAAAGAAGTGATCTTACATATTAACGTATTGATTAATTAATTTGCATGAGGGTGTTGAATGCAGGACCTTACACATGGCAGGCAAGTCCTCTACCACTAGACAAAAATTAAAAAAAAAAAAAAAAGACTAATACATAGTAAGGATTCAACTTTCTCAGGTCAGATCAAGTTGCTAGGCAGGCATGTCTTCCCACTGTGATATGGGATGGGAACAGAACATCACCCCTCTGTGGTAAAGGCTGTTCCTGTGAATCTCTGCACTGTAGAGTCACTACTACTGCTTGTAGTAGGTATGGAAATTATGACCCATGCTTCAGTTCCTCCCTGGCTCATTTCTTCTTCTCTTCCCGTCTCTTCGTCTTCTCTTCCTCTATATCCTTCTGATTCCTTTCTATATGTACACTTGCTGTCGTGCTTAGAACGCAACACAGAGCCTTGAGCATGCGAAGCAAGCACCCTGATTCTTGGCCCAAGGGATGGTACTTGATGGAAATCAGGAAATCAGACTGCTCTCTCCAGGCAGTATATGGGTGAATAAGGAAAAAAAAAAATCCACTGAGAAAATATCAAAGGATGACTGTTTGTGAGCACCTCAGAGAGATACATTGTTCTCTGGTCACACCTTGTGCAGGAGTGACACACGATGCTCTTTGACCTTCAGGAGTGATCTTAGAAGGTATTCATGGCAGCCTGGAATATTGACTCATGCCTACAATGATGTCAGTAACTAACTAACAGGCATTGAGCAATAGCTGGGCCTATGCTAAACTCTTGTCATAACTGCAGCCTCGCAAGGTGATGTTATCAGCCACATTTTATCTTCTTCATGGAACCGCAATGCCATACCCCTTCTTGTCCCATAGCAAGAGGGATGTGGTCAAGCCTGACACCTCCAGGAAGACTTCAGAGCCTTTAATACTGGCCTCGACCACAGAGTTCATCATTGTAGAACTATGTGCACACAGGCTATTACTTCTGGTCAGTGAGTAGCTAGTTTGTGTTTCTAGTTATTGAATAACAGTGGTGTTTCAGATACCTGCCGCACAATTTTTCAGAGGCATGAGCGAAATAACTTAGTGGCTCCTACTTACTAGTAGATAAGGAAAACAGTATTCACTAGGATTAAGTAACTGTCTCACACAAGTAGAAAGTACCCACTGATAACCTACTTTGAAATGTTTGATGCTACTAGGGACATTAATTGACTTACTGGCTTCATGTTTAGAGACCTATGGTATGGAAGGCTTTCCACAGTCATCCCTTATATTGGAGATTGGATGTGTAGTCTGAATAATTCAAGAATCTCTGAAATCCTTGATCTTTTTTTAGTATGATATAAATTCTTGGCAGAAAGCTACTTTCTCCTCTTTGCTCCCTGGAGACTGGAACACACGAGGGCAGTTACATTTATTTTTTCTTAGGGGAGGATGGTGCTGAAATAGCCTCCTTCTCTTTGATGGAAGTCCCTCTTACTGATATCTTGACAGGTGACATAATAAATATCATGATAGAATTTATGGATCCATCCATGTTTGGAAGTACCCCCAAGTCCAGGTGTTAGCTCATGGCCCCTGTGGTTATTAAGCATACTGTAGGCCACGCCTAGCGGAAGCCTTCAGGAAATCTTCAGGACACCCAGTTCTCGTCACTACCTGATTCCTCTGTTCTGCATCTTCGCAGTTCTGATCAAGCATGGATGGTGACAATAATTTGCAGTACCTCATCATGCCTTAGGACACAGGACTGTGCCAACACACGGTCACTCAATGTTATCAGGCTTAAGCTTCCAGGATAAGATGGCAGCCAGCCGCCAAGTGTGGCTACTGAACCCTGGATATATGTAGCCAGATTTTATCTCAATATTTAATACTTACAGAACACACCTAGAAGAAAGATTATGAAGTTGCTCTTAATTCTTTTGACATTGATGACTTTCATGTTCAATGTCTAAATCTGATGTTATAGTAACAAATATGTTTAAGGCTATTACTATTTTTAAAAATTAATATTGGATATGTATGATGTTTGTTGGGGAGTGCATACATACCTCTGCCCTAATATCTCTCACCACCTTTATGTAGGCTCCAGGGATTGAACTCAGAGCCTGGGCTTGCCGGGCAAGTGCGTTCCCCAATGAGCAATCTGGCCAGCCCAACTGTTTCTGTTTTCTAAGTAGGCCTACTGGACATTTCTAAATTGCATACGTGACTTGTGTCTGGAGTTCTTTGTGGAACAGCACAGCTACAGCATTTACCGTCTGCAAATCTAGACAGGCTGTTTGGGGGCAGGGCACAGACTTATTCTAAAAATAGGTGGGAGCTGCAGTGAGGTCCACTGATGGGCACTTGGTCCTCAGAAGACTTGGGGAACACTTGGGGATTCAGCCTCAGACAGCACCTTTCTACATGTGAGCTGAGACAGAGATACCTGCCTTGGTCCGGCCAGCTCCTTGTCCTTCCTAATCAGATTGCAAACACAGCAGTTACACTGTGTCTAGAAAAACTTGACTTACAAGATACTTCTCTACCCAGCTTGGGTGCCGGTAAGGTCTTGGCTCATCTATTCCCGTGCCCACTGGCAAGGGGAAAGTAGGATTTCCTTAGTGCTCTAGATTGCTTTCTGTCCTGAGAGCAGGTCACTTGCGTAAACTGGCGCACACAACCCTTCTGCTACAGACTAGAAGGAACCATTTTGCCTAGGTCAAAAGATGAATTTCTTTCTTGGCCACCTCCTAACCCTTTTTCTTTTTTCTTTTTTTTTTTTTTTTAAGATTTATTTATTTATTATATGTAAGTACACTGTAGCTGTCTTCAGACACTCCAGAAGAGGGCACCAGATCTCGTTACGGATGGTTGTAAGCCACCATGTGGTTGCTGGGATTTGAACTCTGGACCTTTGGAAGAGCAGTCGGGTGCTCTTACCCACTGAGCCATCTCACCAGCCCCCTAACCCTTTTTCTATCTATTAGAGATAGGTTTTGCCTGAAGGAAAATTCATGAATAGATGTAACATGTTGTTGCTTTTGTTCTGTTGTTAGGATTGTTTCCCTCTGTAGTGCAGGCTACCTTTCACCTTGGAAGCCTCCTCTCTCAGTCACACTAGTGCTGGGGTTACCGGCCACTACCACCATTTATTTACTGAGAAACCCAAGCTGCTATCAAACTTTTGGTTAAACCAACGCCGGCCTTGAACTAGTGTCTTCCTGATTCACCAAATGCCAGGGTTACAGGCATGCTGTACCACACCCACTTCTAAAGAGAGACATGTCATTGCATGAATGTACAGTATTCTAAAAATAATGATGAGGGGCCTGCTTTTTTAGGCATGGCAAATCCCCATCTCCAGTGAAGCTTTTCAACTACATAAGGCAAGTAGGAAGCCCCCTAGGTCGTTTGAAATTAAGGCAGGAATAGTCCCATAGTTGCTGGAACTAGCTATTTTGTTTTATAAAACTATTCTTTGGGGCTGGGAGGATGGGGCTGGGGGGAGGCGGGGAGCATGGCTCAATGCAACAGCATTAGAAAGCCAAAAAAAACCCCTAAAAAACTCAACTTTCTTATTGTGTATATGTACCTGTTTGCCTATGCACGTCTGTGTGTGTGTGTGTGTGTGTGTGTGTGTGTGAGAGAGACAATCACAACTTTTCACATCTCACCTACATTATTTTCAGAGGCAGGACCTCTCTTTGGCCTGGAACTCATTAAGTTTGCTAGGCAGGCTAGCCAACCACCCCACATCTCCCTGCCTCCACCTCAGCAGCACTGGGGTTAGAAGTGTGCAACACTTTCCCATGCTTGGAGGCTGAACCCCATGCTGACTTTCTTAAAGGGACTTCAGAAGCAGTGTCCACACCCAAGACCTGCTCTCCTCACAGCCCATTTGTGAAGGTGATTTAGGGAAAACATGACTCTAATAGAAAATTTTCAGAAATCACAAATTATGGTTAAGCTACAACCCCCAAATCAGTCCCCCCTCTCTGTCTTTCAGTACCCATGCCAACCTGTGAAGTTCCAAGGGGAGTCAATCTACAGCCTCTTTTTTTTTTTTTTTTTTTTTTGAGATATTTTTCCCTCACATCAGAATAAATGGGAACCTTCACTGGAATGAACACATGGAAATTATAGCTGTCACGCCATCCATTAAAAGCAGACATCGGAATGGGATATTATCCCACTCTACTTTTTGGTCCTTTAAGGAGTCAAGGGACAAGGTATTAGATGTGAGATGGCCATGGGAAGATTGGGTCCTGGCAAAGATCAGACCCCAGCATGAAATGTGCCCACTTGTTAAGTGCTTGCTTACAGTTTCCAGCCTTCCCTTTTCTCCCTAGTCTCCCTCTTCTTCCCTAGTCTCCATTGGAGCTGCATCTTCTTTAGTGTCCGTTGGCTTGATGTGTTGTTTATATCTCTGGGCCACAGGCTCCTGGTGATGATTATGCTTCAGGTTTTTCAAAGAGTGCTTCTGTTTTCATCCAGCGTAGCCTATGGTACCCTGAGGATGGCTCTTTGAGTCTTTGCAGGGGAAGAGTATCAAGGGAGGCCTTTATTCTGTATACCACATGGGATAAAATACTTCAACTCATCTCCACTCAGCATCCTCCGTTGTGTGCTCGGCAGATGATTTTCTGTTCAGAAGGAAAGTGTTCTTGGGGATTCCTTGGACAACAAATATTTTCTGTTCATTGGCAACTTGGATGCTCCGGGTTTTGCAGGGTAACAGTCGTCGGTCCCTATACAGTTCCTTTGGGCTCTCACTAGGAGGGAGGCGTTGAGCATGCCTTGAAAGAACGGGCTTTTGACATGTTGTCTTGCATGCTTTGCCATGCGATCTCCAACGCAGAGGCTTAATGTATCTGGAGAGTTTGGGTTGAAGTGTGGAGATGGCTTGTTGTTCTGTCGTGTGTGGGGTCTAGATGTGTTCCTCCCTGCCACCTGTTTGACAGCTCCTCAGGTTGTCCACAGACCTCTTTTAGCTTTTGATTTACTACTTCAGACCCTCTCTGTTGTCTTATGTATGCACTGCACACATGTGGAAGCCATTTCAATGCCTCGTCATGGGAAACATATTCTCTGCCTCCATCTTTCCATATCAATATGCAAGTAGTAACACTTCTGAAATGTCTAAAAGGACACTTGCACCAGTAAAGGTCAGTAAAGGTTGGACAAAATCTAAGACTAGTAGCAGCCTTACCATCCCCAAATGGTCCTTTGTGATCTGGCTGGATATTAGAGTGCATGCCTACATATTGGTGCTACATAGTAAATTCCAAGCTGCCTTGAAGTACATACTGAGACCTATCTCAATAGGCAACTTAAAAATTATCTTAACAGGGCTGGTGAGCTAGCTCAGTGGTTAACAGCACCGACTGCTCTTCCAAAGGTCCTGAGTTCAAATCCCAGCAACCACATGGTGGCTCACAACCATCCATAATGAAATCTGATGCTCTCTTCTGGAGTGTCTGAAGACACACTACAGTGTACTTACATATAATAAATAAATAAATTAAAAAATTATCTTAACAAACAAGTAAATGCAGTACTAAAGAACATTAAAGTCATTAGGGCCACCCTCAATTGGGCCCAAACGTCTCTGTCTTGTAAGGAAAATTTATTTAAGCTAAAAGGAATGTTGATATTGTCAAGGTCTTAAGGTCTCTTGTTCTACCCACCTTCATAAATGTCAGGAGTGTTGTTAGCTGCCCTCCTCCAAGGATATTCAGAAGCCGCCCCTTCTCTCTATTTCTGTAAACCTAGGAATAAGAGAGTATCATCATAATTACTGTGGTGTCACAACCTTTATTTTAGTCTTGTGTAAGCTGTGGCTTTCTAGAAGCTTGGACCCTTCTTCTTCATAGTTTTATATGACTCAAATCATAGACCTTCTCTTTGATGAAAATTGGAAACCACTTTTTGTATAGAAACTTCCATTGTGTATTTCCTTTTTTTTTTTTCTTTTTGAGAACTTGAATGAATAAGCTTCTTGCCTTAGAGATGACTTATCAGTTAATTTCAACTTTCATTTATTACCATGGAAATGGAATGGGACATCAATTGACTGGTTCGCTAGAGTGAGAGCTAACAGATGGCTAAAATGGCTGCGACTATGTGTCCCCTCTGCCAGTTCTCTTAACAGACATTACTAACCAACCACCGTATTTTTCCTCAGCAAGCCAGTAACTGGAATCTATGAAATTTTCCCTCAGATAATACTAGGCACTGCTAATCGATTGTGCTCGGCATGAAGTCTATTACTATAGATTAATTTGAATATTGAAAGTTTCTAATAATTAGTGATACATCTTTTGTCTTGACACTATCTACTTCCTTTTACATTATTTTAGTCTGTTAAATGTCCTGCTCTCTTAAGAGTCATCAGAGTTCTGCATACTGGCTCTTTTCCACATATGCCCTGGGAGTCAACTGGACAACTCTCAGGAATCCCCAGCAGAGGTAATTTCGAAATAGGCCAAGTACCAGTTTCCCTTTGAGCCACAAGTCTTTGTTAGGTGCAGGATGCTTTCTGCATGCAGAAGGAGGCTCTCTGAGGAAGTGGATATGGTCCTCATACTGCAGATAACGCTCTACTGTGAGCCCTTTGCCCTTTGGCAAATTGCCTGTTCCTCTTATTGTGAATCAGTAGGATTCTAGGACCTGGCATTCCGTGTTGGTTGATATCTCCTTTGCTCATAATATAGTTGAGTCCACCATAGTTTATTTACGTGTCAGGACGAAAAGCAAATGGCTTTTTGTTGTTTTTAAATTCATTCATCTCCAATCATTAACTGCTTGCCTTTCTGGAACTGTTCTCTTTCTTAAGCCTATATTTTAAGAAGTTTTGTGCAGTATGTGATGCTTAAATTCCACTTACTATTTTTTTTACCTCTAATGAACAAAGACAAGTTGGAAGTGTCTACAAATTTTGCTTTCTGCAATAATCACTAGAGCATGATTTCACTATCTCTACTTTCACTCTTGGGAAATTTGTAATAAATTATCTCTCCCTTGAATGATTACAAAAATGTCACTTTTGGTTGTTGCTGGAGCTTAGCTGCTGGCCCTCCTTCATCTGTGTCAGGGAAAACTTGATTCATTCTATTTATCGGGTAAAGAAGAGAGTCCCTTCCCCTCCTGTGGCATGTGACGGTGGCGGGGCAGAGCAGGTTGGCAGGCAGGAACATGTCTGAACATCGCTGTAGCGAGGTTTAGTTATTTTTCAAATTGTAAAGCCCATGATGTCTCCATCTCACCTTGTCAAGATCAGCAGAAGTGATTCATGGTTCATTTAAGTAAAAAAGCCATGATAAACCAAAACATCCCTCCCTATAGAAAGAAAGTGTGGCTTCTGCTGTCACCTGTGGGAACATGTTTTTTTTTTTTTTTTTTTTTTTTTTTTTTCCCAAACAATGTGTTACTGAGTAGAACCGGTCTGTAAGCCTGCTCCCACCTCTACCACCTCAAAGAAGGAAGAGAAAGCAATGTATCTACCTGGAGAGGCAGAAGCTCCCAGAAGTCATTTCTCCTCTCTCTCACAAGCATGCTTGTAGGTGTATCCCTGGCGAAAC